>NC_071271.1:258125-358125 GCF_023375685.1 Ictalurus furcatus
AGAGAGACAGCAGGAGAGAGAGAGACAGATAGAAACAGAGATTCATCCATCTATTTGCATGACTCCACCCACATAGATTACATATTCATTAGAACAAACACACATAACAGACAAAATTAGTTATTTTCTCATTTTTGTGGCTGTTTATTCAAGTTTGTACATGCTATTACATACCACACACACACTTAAAACATCAGGTCTGTGCGTGTGTGTGTGTGTGTGTGTGTGTGTGTGTGTGTGAGAGAGAGAGAGAGAGAGAGAGAGAGAGAGAGAGACTCCCTACTGCTTATTCAATTAAAACTGATGCGTACCAGCTCGACTATTGTTCCCTCATTACAGGACATTTGTGTCTGTGTGCATGTGTGTGTGTGTGTGTGTGTATGAGAGAGAGAGAGAGAGAGAGAGATGGTGACCATAGCGATGGTTTCCGTGGTATCCTCAGGGATTTTTGTTTTGTTGCCTGACCTGCACTGCCCGAGGCAAAGACGTGTCGATACACAGAATGTGCTCATACTCATCACATTTAAAACACAATAAATACAGACGTGCAAAGATTTTAGACGATACGAACAAATTATTTAGGTCATGAAGCAAATCTCAGAGCTCTGTTTCTTTTCATTTCCGTCACTTTTGATGTGTAAGTGTAATTTCCTGCATCACTTTACACAGGAACTCTTCCACAGCGTCACTTCATCTCTACACCATGGCGAGTGTTTACTGAAAATCTCACACAGCCTTTAACTCACTCCTAACATCAGCTTTAAACACTTACCCGAAGCACACGTTAACTAACAGCCATGTGTTAAGTAAAGATCTCCTTCCTGTCCTGATTAAAGACTGGAGTTAATCTCAAAATATCGTCAATAAAACTCTGAACACAAACAGAGAAACACCGATCGATAGCCAGCCGACATAAAAAGAGAAAAGTAATAAAGAAACACTTCCCTGTCCTCCTGTTACACTTCCCTCCTTCCACTCTCAGATAATAAATAGCATCATTTAGCCTTGTAATATCACACACACACACACACACACACACACACACACACCCCTTTGGGCATGAGCGTTAAAGACAATCACTACTAATGATTAGCCAACCCTTGGAGGGATATATATGCGTGCTCACACACACACACACACACACACACACACACACAGATTTAAAGATAAACCAGCCTCTGTTAAATGTCTTTCCCTTTTCAGCTGGTGGTTTTCCTGTTTCTGCCTGAGGGTCAGGGTTCAAAGGTCATGGTTAGGGTGATTAGTCACCTCACATGGCCCTGAGCGGTGGAGAAGCCAAGGGCCGGCGCTGCTCTCTTCCCCAGCGAGAGTGAGCCGAGCCCGGGGCCAGGAGTAGCGCAAGACCAGGGGGACGTCCTGCAGGCTGGTGATGAATGGAGGGTCGAGGAGGAAATGTCTGTCCACTCATAGGGGAAATAAGGTGTGACCAGCCATCAGCCAAGACCTGGGTCATGTGTGTGTGTGTGTGTGTGTGTGTGTGTGTGTGTGATGAACGCAGAGACACCACAGAGTCTGCAGGTATGATGGCACTCATATGTTCTATGGGTTATTAAAAGCATCTAGAAACCGGCAGACGAGTGACCAGACATGACACAAAGACAAAAAAAATGCACAAAGCCGGTAAGTGTAAACTTCCTCTGTCCTGAAGATTTGGGACAACTTCCAGCTTCCAGCTTTTACTCTGACTGTTACACAGCTCTGACACTGGAGACCTCCTTCCATACACGTTACATGAAACATCTCCTTACAGAAAACTTCACCCTATCAACGATTACGGTTTTCTTTTTAAACATTAGTTTATTGTCAGTGGAGCGTCCGCTTGTACACGTCTCTGTGAATGATCTGTTGCTATAGAAACGATAAGGTTATAGAACGAGTGCAGTAATATAAACCTGTGATGTGCAGCTGCACTACTGGCAGAGCTGCTGTTACAGAGAATTAATCAACACCTCCTGACCAATCAGGATCCAAATGCAACAGCAAGATGTTGTAAAACATATTTAATGCACTAATAACACACTTTAAGAGTGTACTACAATACAGTATATTATTATACAGGAAGACATTTTAGCCAGATGATAAATATATATATTATATTAGAGATGCACCGATGATACCGATTATCGGCCGATAGTTTAAAAAACATCCGACGATCGGAGGAGATTAAAGAGGGCGGGAAAACACGTGGATTTGGTGCTGTGTGTAAAGAAGTCTCCTTGTGGTGGAATGATAAAACTGCAGTGTGTAATCTCTGTAATCTCTGCACTGATAAAACTTTACTGTGCACGAATGAAAAATAAAACAGATGCTGGTGTGACGGTTCTTCTATCCTGCGATCTGATATTGAACGTAGTGTGATGCGGAGGAAAGCCGGTGCTGCTGGGTAAACGCGGTGTATCAGACACACTGCAGTTCCACAGGAAAATAACATTTATATTCCATTCTCTCTGCTGTGCACTTTACTGGAGTCATCATCGCGGTGATGATGTCATCGTTCTGATCGATGGTTCCTGACATCTGACGCTGCTCTGTCTGCCAGGGCGTGGCCTCCTGCTGCCGAGGACTCTGGGTAATGGGCTTTTTAATCACTAATCTGATTGTTTTTGATATAAAAAAACTATTTATGTAAAGTTCTCCATTTTATTTGGAGATGCATTTAATATCTGAGGAGAACCATTTCATTTCTGGACAGAGATTTGAGACGAGGCTGACACGCAGAGTGTCCCGTCTGACGTACGCAATTTTTCATTTCACATCATTTCCCTCATTTTTCACTCAGGAGGAGTGTTTGCATATTGTATGGAGACAAAAAATAACAGTACGATGCTGCTATCTTTACCGAGATATCTAACCTGATACAGCTTCCAGGACAGAATAACAGAAAACACACACACGCACGCACACGCACGCACACGCACGCACACACACACGCACACGCACACACACGCGCACACACACGCGCACACACACACACCACACACACTCACATCACACACTTCCTGGCACCCTCTGGAGCATGTCAGTTGACCCGTGGCTCTTCTATCCCAGGGGTTAAAGGTCAACTTGAGCCTAACTGCGTCCGGCGACGGGGGTCACTTGTTTAAGGAGCCATTATCTACTGGTTAAGGAGTGTGTATGTGTGCGCTCGCACTGTATGGTACGGCCAGGTGTGACCTGATCTTTGACCTTACCTGCATCAAGGAGCATGCGCACAGTGCGGAGGTCATCAGCGAGTACAGCGTAATGCAGCGATGTGCAACCACGGAAACTGGCCCGAGTGCTGAGACGATTACTGAACTTGTCCTCCCTCATCACCAACACTGAGAGGGAGACAGACAAAGAGAGAAACATCTATTATTTATTCCTACAGTATTAGTCTTGTAACTGATAGTATTAGTGTTGTTATTGATGTGTTGTGATGAGTTGATACTACTCTTCAGACTGAGTATGGGGACGTGTTTTGTTTTGGATACTGATTAGTACTGATACTGAGGCTGAGCATGACCTGAGCGTGCAGAGCAGTATGAGAGAGAAGGTCATTAAACATGAGCGCAGCGTGCCGTGAATTTCAGCTCGTCTCGCAAGTAGACCTGAAGTGGGCGTGTCTCAGTGCTGAAAGAAGTGAAGTGCTCTCTCTTAGTGTGACAGATTCTGTCTCTCTGTGTCTCAGGAATACCTTCTGTGTCTACAATCCAGGACAACTTGTGCTCATATTTCATCCCTACACTCTCTGATCCTGCTCTGCTCTGCTCTCAGGTCGGCGGTCCTCACACACTCTACACTGTTTAAACTCCATACAACAAACATGTTTTATCAGGTTATTTATATTGTAGGAAGGTGATGTAGTTCCTCGTCTGGACATTTTCACAGTTCGCGGTCTGATTTGCATTAAAAATGAATATATACAGTGCTGTGAAAAAGTATTTGCTGATAAAAAGTATAGCCTGATTTCTTCTGTTTGTGTGTGTGTGTGTGTGTGTGTGTGTGTTAACTCATACTATTAGTTAAGCATAAAGCATCCCCACACCATCAACACTGCCTCCACCATGCTTGACTTAGGTATGATGTTCTTTTTTGTGGAATTCTGTGTCTGGTTACGCCAGAGTAACGGGACCCCTGTCTTCCAAACAATTCCACTTTCGACTCATCAGTCCACAGAACATTCTCCCAAAAGGTTGAGGATCATCAAGGTGTGTTTTGGTGAAATTCAGACGAGTCTTAATGTTCTTCTGGGTTAGCAGTGGTTTTCAACCTCGCCACTCTTCCATGGACGCCATTTCCCCCCCAGTGTCTTTCTGATAGTGGAGTCATGAACAGTGACCTTTATTGATGCAAGAGAGGCCTGTAGGTCCTTTGATGTTGTCCTTGGCTCTTTTCTGACTTGCTGGATGAGTCGTCGCTGTGCTCTTGGAGGAATTTTGGAAGGTCGACACTTTGGGAAGGTTCTCTATGTGCCGAGTTTATCTATTTGGAGATAACGGCTCTCACTGTGGTTCTTTTGGGAGTCCCAGAGCCTTTGAAATAGCTTTGTAACCCTTTCCCAGACTGATGTATTCAATCACCTTCTTCCTCATCAGTTCTGGGAATTTCTTTCACTTTGCCACACTGTGTACTAGATAAGATCTTTAACCAACTTCATGCCAGTTGAAAAAAGTTCTATTTAAGTGTAGATGTGATGAACAGGGTTTGCAGTAATCAGGCCTGGTTGTGTCTAGTCCAGCTGAACTCATTATCAATGCATTTCATAGATTTGGAGAATAAGTAACTACGGGGGGCAAATACATTTTCACACAGGCCCAGTTAGTATTGGATAATTTTTTGCTTCAATAAATAACATTTGTTTTATCTTAGATGTTGTTATATTTTCTGAAACAATTAGTATGAGATGTACACAAAACAGAACTCAGAATGGGGCAAATACTTTTTCACAGTCGTCTGTTCATCAATGTCACCTGATATCAGTACAAGCAAATGAGCACAGTATCAGACGATACCCGGATACCTGTATCTGTATCAGTGCAGCCCTAGTCTTTGACTAGGGTTTGAGAGATAGAAAGAACAGAGAGACGGAGAGAGAAAGAAGAGTGAGAGACAGAGAGAGAAAGAAGGAGTGAGAGACAGAGAGAGAAAGAAGGAGTGAGAGGCAGAAGAGAAAGAAGGAGTGAGAGACAGAGGAGAAAGAAGGAGTGAGAGACAGAGAGAGAAAGAAAGAGTGAGAGACAGAGAGAGAAAGAAGGAGTGAAGACAGAGAGAGAAAGAAAGAGTGAGAGACAGAGAGAGAAAGAAGGAGTGAGAGACAGAGAGAGAAAGAAGGAGTGAGAGACAGAGAGAGAAAGAAGGAGTGAGAGACAGAGAGAGAAGAAAGAGTGAGAGACAGAGAGAGAATCAAAGACATAGAGACATAACAGAGAGAGAGTGAGAGAATAGAGAGAGAACAGAGAGTGAGAGAAGAAAGACAGAGAAAGAAGAGAGAGCGATAGAACCAGAGATAGAACCTGGGCTGAGAAACGGAGAACAAAGAGATGGAGTGAGTGAATAAAGGAGGAAGTTCATCTAGCGTCAGGAGGAGAAATATAAAACCTCCGAGCATTAAAATCCATAAAACAACAAACACATACAATTTTAAATATGTGTGAAGCTGATAAACAGAGCTAACAGTGTGAAGCTGTTTATTAGGTATTCACACAACCACACACACACACACACACACACCACACGCACACACACCGCATACATACATACTTCCTGTCCTTCACTCTCCTCCTGCACGTTCTCTCTCTCTCTCTCTCTCTCTCTCTCTCTCTCTCTCTCTCTCTCTCTCTCTCTCTCCTTGTCAGGGTCCGGTCGTCATTGGTAACTAATGTCTGAGAGCCGGATAATCACGGCTAACTCAATAAAGCGTCATGGAGAGAGGAGCACGCCATCCATCACACGTGCACACACACACACGCAGCAGTCGCAGCAGTCTTCACCGAATCACTCACACACACACTCACGAACACACACACACTTCTCGCTCGCCCATCCATCATAGTGCATCTGGGATGGCGGCCTCCCAGACGGCCCAAAAAACTGCCAACAATACAAATGTGTGTAATATACATATCATTATAAAATATGTCTCCTACTGCAATGTGTGTGTGTGTGTGCACGCATGTGTGGGTGTGTGTGGTGGGTTTTTTATGAAAAAATAAATAAATAAATAAAAAATAAACATGAGACGATTACATATATGCAAATAAGGTGTGTGAGTGCGTTTTAGATGGCCTTAATAACGCTGTCTGTGAGTGAATTGATATTTGTAATAAACACACACACACACACACACACACACACACACAGAAGGAGGGAGGGTAGAGAAGAATAACTCCCTTCTATGTTATGATTATTTTAAAGGAAGTTTCTCGGCTGTGTGGGAAAGATGAACCCGTGATGCTGATGAGTGACAGAACATCTGGCTGTTCATTTACTTATAAATATTACTCTCATTCCAATTACTTAACATGTCTAAGTACATGACTGCGTTAATGACAGAGCGCAACACAATCAACCACAGGAGGTGAAAATTCACTCGCTCTCTTTCTAGGAGGCAACAATCATGGTTTTAGAATAAATACGAATGTTTTTGATTTGTTTTTATTTGATTTGTCTCTACTCGCAGACACATGTTCTTATCACTGATTTCTACATAAAACTATTTCACAAACACACTGAGAGCGAATCCCAAACAAACTTCCTGTTCACTATATATGCTCACTACATACGGTACAGAACCCTATCTAGACCCCTCTCTAGTGCACAGAACCAACAGAACCCCAACACCACGCAGAAGAAGAGCCTACTTACTGTAAACTACTTACATTTAATATCACGTTTAAATTCATTTCTCTATATAATTAAAGGTTTTTCATTATAATTACAACTTTATATAAATTACATCTAGTCACTTAGTCAAAAAGTTCAGGAATGATTTGGGTTTCGATAAACATAATGAACTCTACACTCAGATATAAGGGACTGAACTGTAGCTTTCCTTGTTGCTAGTTATAAAATATTATTTTGTAAATTTTCATGATGTATTTTCACCTAGAAACATGAATATAGTGTTTTTAAAAACCTTTCTAGGCACATAACTGAACTGGAAGTAGTTTTTAATGTGATGGTTGAAAGGTAAACTACACACAAGTAAAAGATTCACACTCTAGGTAGGAAATATGAACTTATTGTACCACAGCGTAAGAAGAAAAGGAATGAGTGTGGAACAGTAATCATACAGTACATTTCAGTAGAGCGTTAGTGTATAAACACACACTCTGTGTCTTACCCTCCAGTGAGTTTATGCCTTTATCCCGTGCAGTTCCATAAACATTGCTGAAGTCGTCTCCCGAGGTTCGGATCAGCGCCGGACTCCAACAGAACCTGCACCACACTGAGAGACACGGAGAGAGTGAGACTGATTTATGGTCATCTCGTGGCACTATTTTCAATCGATTATAGTTCTAGAACATGTTTGAGGTGCTGACGGTCCTGTCGCTACACGTCTGAACACGTGTCCTGAGAAACAGTGACTCGTGCTGTGATTAACGATGAGTGCGCGAGCTCTGATCAATCAAAACGCCTCAAGGAATGTGTGAATGAATGTGAATGTAATTAATTCGTTTTACATCGATTCAAGCCCAGCTCCAAATCTTTCTGAACACACATCTGTAATCTGATTGGTTACAGCCACACTATCATCTTCTGAGAGTGCAGGATGACGTGATGACTGGTAGTGATATACACTATATGGCCAAAAGTTTGTGTACCCCTGACTGTCACACCAATATGTGCTTGTTGAACACCCCATTCCAGATTTATCCCCTCTTCACTGTTGTAGATTTCGGAGCGTGGAGGTGGGGATTTGTGTTCATTCAGCTATAAGAGCATTAGTGAGGTCAGGTACTGATGTTGGGTGAGGAGGTCTGGGGTGCAGTTGGTGTTTCAGACTCATCCCAAAGGTGTTCAGAGGGGTTGAGGTCAGGGCTCTGTGCAGGACACTCGAGTTCTTCCAGCCCAGCCTTAACACACCATGTCTTCATGGAGCTCGCTTTGTGTACAGGGGTGTCGTCATACTGGAACAGGTTTGGACCTCTCATGGCACTTTTCCACCGCACGGTACGGCTCGACTCTGCTCGCTTTTTGGGGGCTTTCCACCGTGAACGGTACCTGGTACTTTTTCAGTACCACCTCGGTCAAGGTTCCGAGCGAGCCAAGCCGATACTGAATGTGAGCCACGCACTGAAGGAGTAGGGAATTCTCCTTAACGAGCAGTTCTGTATTTTGCCTGAATAAATGTGTGTCATTTAATATATTAAATATTACCTTACTTTGCGTAAGGTAATATTCTATTAATATTCTATTAATATTAATATATAAATATTAATAAATATATATTATATTAATATTCTATTAATTGAAAATGATGCATTATTTATCTCATTACAGATCACAGATTACAACAAAGTTTCTGTCTTAGGTTTTTACATCTCGCTTTTTACCGACCTCCAAACAGGCGTTTACCGAAGTCTCTCCTGTCACGGCTGAATCTAACCTAGTCACATCGAGCACTACGTAGGTTCTAGAGCGCCGTTATTTTACATCCTTAATAGGGTCCGTGTTCAGTGAACAGGAAAGGCATTTGGAATACGGCCTGAGCGTGTATCTGTACAGGGCTTCGATAATACATCATTATTCATGCGTGAAGGCGAGTGGAAGATGGCACCTACGCTGAGAAAAGCGCTGCACTGGAAAAGCAAGCCCAGAAAAGTAAAGCGAGATGAGCTGAGTCGAGTTGAGCTGTACCGTGCAGTGGAA
The DNA here is from genome assembly GCF_023375685.1 of Ictalurus furcatus. Lineage (NCBI taxonomy): Eukaryota > Metazoa > Chordata > Actinopteri > Siluriformes > Ictaluridae > Ictalurus > Ictalurus furcatus. The sequence goes on from NC_071271.1 coordinate 267,000, forward strand.
AAGTGGCTTTAGTTCCAGTGAAGGGAAACTGTAATGCTACAGCGTACAAAGACATTCTATACAATCGTGTGCTTCTAACTTTGTGTTAACAGTTTCGGGAAGAACCACATATGCGCGTGATGGTCAGGGGTTCACATACTTTTGGCCGTCTAGTGTATAAAATTGACGTCTCACCTATTTTGATTGTAAATCAAACATGTTCCTGATATAACACCGTACCACCTGTTCCTCACTCCCACTGGTCTCAGTTCACTTTTTCACATTAATTACCCCGCCCACTTCACATCACTAACGGTTGCTCCACTCACAGCTCAGGGAAACATCAAGAGAAGCTCCAAACAAAGAAGAAAAGGAGGCAGTCATCTTTCTCCACATCACACATCTCCGAGTTTAAAGTGAAAACTGAATACTGAAGAGAACAAATAAAATGAAAAATTCAGAAGCAAATCTCACGCGTCACATCCAAAATGTCACCGTAGGTTACCATCGTTATGGTAGGAGGTGTACTATGTTGATGTGCTACTGAGTACAAAATCAACTAAGATCGTAATGACCAAAGTATCTGACCTGTCACTATAGAACTCTTTTTTCATCCTAACTTGTACGATATTATCATAGAAATAGACCCCAACATGCCAAACAAGGGAGTCTCCGCTGTTGCCGTGGTGATGTCCGTCTTGCCTGTCCACCTTAGTACACACTTCCCATGCTCCACTGCTCTTCTGGAGCAAACATATGCTTCGATCTTCCGGAAAATTCACCCAAACAACACGCACCAAAAGAGTCAAAACAAGCGTGTAACCCTGAGAGACGAATTCGAGCTTCAGGTACCCGACTTCCGACATGTTATGTTTACCCAGTCACTGTCATTGTCAATGTGCACTTAACTGAGAGTCTAGACATGCATGCACATGCGCACACACACACGCACACACACACACAGAAAACCTAGCCCTCATTAAAGAAGATCAGCGATCAAGGTTCCTTAAAGAAGATCAGCGATCAAGGTTCCTTAAAGAAGATCAGCGATCAGGGTCCTTTAAAGAAGATCAGTGATCAAGGTTCCTTAAAGAAGATCAGTGATCAGGGTCCCTTAAAGAAGATCAGCGATCAAGGTTCCTTAAAGATGATCAGCAATCAGTGCCCCTTAAAGAAGATCAGCGATCAGGGTTCCTTAAAGAAGATCAGTGATCAAGGTTCCTTAAAGAAGATCAGCGATCAAGGTTCCTTAAAGAAGATCAGCGATCAAGGTTCCTTAAAGAAGATCAGCGATCAGGGTTCTTTAAAGAAGATCAGCGATCAGGGTTCTTTAAAGAAGATCAGTGATCAGGGTTCTTTAAAGAAGATCAGTGATCAGGGTTCTTTAAAGAAGATCAGTGATCAGGGTTCTTTAAAGAAGATCAGTGATCAGGGTTCTTTAAAGAAGATCAGTGATCAGGGTTCTTTAAAGAAGATCAGTGATCAAGGTTCCTTAAAGAAGATCAGTGATCAAGGTTCCTTAAAGAAGATCAGTGAACAAGGTTCCTTAAAGAAGATCAGCGATCAGGGTTCCTTAAAGAAGATCAGTGATTGATCTTCAGGACATCCATTGTACCCCTTTTCCTTTATATCAGAACTTCAGCTTAGCAAGCACCAGGAAGTGTTGAGATCTGGTCAAAAAAAGGTTCTGTTAGATTTTTTCTTCATGCATTTGACACGCATGTACCACATGGACAAAGAAGCCTATATTCAGACACAGACAAGAAGGAACATGACAGACCACACTGTGGAGAATCTGAGATAAAGAGGAACAACAGATGGAGACATTACTGAACCCAGAAGTCAGTAAAAGATGGTGTTGCACCTGACAACATGATTATGGCACATGGGCAAGAAATGACATGGTCAAAGTTACAAGCAGTGGAGATTTATTTAAAAAAAATAATAAATAAAAACTACATTATTATCATGAAGTCAAGCTTAAGAAAGAATTTCACATTTTTAAAGAATTATTAAACATAAATACTGGAGAACCAGTAACTCGGGGTTCCATTCAGAACGCCTCAGAATTAAGGGTGATGCTTTTTCGTAAAGAGAAGGGATTTGCTGTGACTATAAAAGAGAGGTTATGTTTTGCAGAGCCTCCTTTTGTCACTGTATGTTTAAGACTGGGGTCAAAAGTCACCCAGACCCTGACAAGCTCAAACTCAAACACAAATGTGTGTGGGAAAGACAGAATGTGGTGGGCAGTGAGGAGGTAAAAGGAACATAAAGAAAACTTGTTCACGATTGAACTATTTAGCAGATAACAGTGAGGCACGGTGATTCAGTGAGGAACAGTAAGACAATAAGACAGTGAGGTACAGTGAGGAACAGTGAGGCACAGTGATTCAGTGAGGAACAGTGAGGTACATTGAGATCGTGAGGACCAAAGAGACAGTAAGGAACTGTAAAGACCAATGAGACAGTGAGTACCAATGACACAGTGAGGAACAGTAAGGAACAATGAGACAGTGAGGAACAGTAAGGAACAATAAGGAACAATGAGATAGTGAGGAACAATGAGGAACAGTAAGGACCAATGAGACAGTAAGGAACAGTGAGAAGTGAGTAACAGTAAGGAACAATGAGACAGTAGTGAGGAACAGTGAGAAAGTAAGGAACAATGAGACACTGAGGTACAGTGAGGTACATTGAGATCATGAGGTAAATCGAAGAACAGTGAGACAGTGAGGACCAAAGAGACAGTGAGGAACAGTAAGGAACAATGAGAAAGTGAGGAACATGAGACAGTGAGGAACAGTAAGAACCAATACGACAGTGAGGACCAATACGACAGTGAGGAACAGTAAGGAACAATGAGACAGTGAGGAACAGTGAGGAACAATGAGACAGTGAGGAACAATGAGACAGTGAGGAACAGTGAGGAACAATGAGACAGTGAGGAACAGTGAGACAGTGAGGAACAATGAGACCGTGAAAAACAGTAAGGAACAATGAGACAGTGAGGAACAGTGAGGAACAGTGAGACAGTGAGGAACAGTGAGGACCAATGAGACAGTGAGGAACAATGAGGACCAATAAGACAGTGAGGACCAATGAGACAGTGAAGAACTGTAAGGACCAATGAGACAGTGAGGACCAAAGAGAAAGTGAGGAACAGTAAGGACTAATACGACAGTGAGGACCAATGAGACAGTGAGGAACATTAAGGAAAAATGAGACAGTGAGGAACAGTAAGGAAGAATGAGACAGTGAGGAACAGTAAGGATCGATGAGACAGTGAGGAACAGTAAGGAACAATGAGACAGTGAGGAACAACAAGACAGTGAGGAACAATGAGACCGTGAGGAACAATAAGGAACAATTAGACAGTGAGGAACAGTAAGGAACAATGAGAAAGTGAGGAACAGTAAGGAACAGTGAGGAACAGTAAGAAAGTAAGGAGCAGTGAGACAGTGAGCAACAGTAAGAACAGTGAGACAATGAGAGTGAGAAACAGTGAGAAAGTAAGGAACAATGAGAAAGTGAGGAACAATGAGACAGTGAGGAACAGTAAGGAACAATGAGAAAGTGAGGAACAATGAGACAGTGAGGAACAGTAAGGAACAGTGAGGAACAGTGAGACAGTGAGGAACAATGAGAGTGAGGAACAGTAAGGAACAATGAGACAGTGAGGAACAATGAGACAGTGAGGAACAGTGAGGAACAATGAGAAAGTGAGGAACAATGAGGCGGTGAGGAACAGTAAGGAACAGTGAGGAACAGTGAGACAGTGAGGAACAATGAGAGTGAGGAACAGTAAGGAACAATGTGAGGAACAGTAAGGAACAATGAGACAGTTAGGAACAGTGAGGAACAGTAAGGAACAATGAGACAGTGAGGAATAGTAAGGACCAATGAGACAGTGAGGAACAGTAAGGACCAATGAGACAGTGAGGACCAATGAGACAGTGAGGATCAGTGAGGAACAGTAAGGAACAATGAGACAGTGAGGAACATTGAGACAGTGAGGAACAGTGAGAAAGTGAGGAACAGCAAGGAACAGTAAGGAACAATGAGGCAGTGAGGAACAGTGAGAAAGTAAGGAACAGCGAGACAGTGAGGAACAGTGAAACAGTGAGAAAGTAAGGAACAATGAGACATTGAGGAACAACGAGACAGTGAGGAACAATGAGACCGTGAGGAACAATAAGGAACAATTAGACAGTGAGGAACAGTAAGGAACAATGAGAAAGTGAGGAACAGTAAGGAACAGTGAGAAAGTAAGGAGCAGTGAGACAGTAAGGAACAGTAAGAACAATGAGACAATGAGAGTGAGAAACAGTGAGAAAGTAAGGAACAATGAGAAAGTGAGGAACAATGAGACAGTGAGGAACAATGAGACAGTGAGGAACAGTAAGGAACAGTGAGACAGTGAGCAACAGTGAGAAAGTAAGGAGCAGTGAGACAGTGAGGAACAATGAGACAGTGAGGAACAGTAAGGAACAATGAGACAGTGAGGAACAGTGAGGAACAGTGAGACAGTGAGGAACAATGAGACAGTGAGGAACAATGAGACAGTGAGGAACAGTAAGGATCGATGAGACAGTGAGGAACAGTAAGGACCAATGAGACAGTGAGGAACAGTGAGGACCAATGAGACAGTGAGGAACAGTAAGGAACAATGAGACAGTGAGGAACAATGAGACAGTGAGGAACAGTAAGGATCGATGAGACAGTGAGGGACAGTGAGGAACAGTAAGGAACAATGAGACAGTGAGGAACAGTAAGGAACAATGAGAAAGTGAGGAACAGCAAGGAACAGTAAGGAACAATGAGGCAGTGAGGAACAGTGAGAAAGTAAGGAACAGCGAGACAGTGAGGAACAGCGAGACAGTGAGGAACAATGAAACAGTGAGAAAGTACAGAACAATGAGACAGTGAGGAACAATAAGGAACAATCAGACAGTGAGAAAGTAAGGAACAATGAGACAGTGACGAACAGTAAGGAACAGTGAGAAAGTGAGGAACAGTGAGACAGTGAGGAACAGAAAGGAACAATGAGACAGTGAGGAACAGTGAGACAGTGAGGAACAATGAGACAGTGAGGAACAGTAAGGAGCAGTGAGACAGTGAGGAACAGTGAGAAAGTAAGGAACAATAAGTCAGTGAGGAACAGTAAGGAGCAGTGAGACAGTAAGGAACAGTGAGTCAGTGAGGAACAGTAAGGACCAATGAGACAGTGAGGAACAATGAGACCGTGAGGAACAATAAGGAACAATTAGACAGTGAGGAACAGTAAGGAACAATGAGACAGTGAGGAACAGTGAGAAAGTAAGGAACAGTAAGAACAGTGAGACAATGAGAGTGAGAAACAGTGAGAAAGTAAGGAACAATGAGAAAGTGAGGAACAATGAGACAATGAGGAACAATGAGACAGTGAGGAACAGTAAGGAACAGTGAGACAGTGAGGAACAGTGAGAAAGTAAGGAGCAGTGAGACAGTGAGGAACAGTAAGAACAGTGAGACAATGAGAGTGAGAAACAGTGAGAAAGTAAGGAACAATGAGAAAGTGAGGAACAATGAGACAATGAGGAACAATGAGACAGTGAGGAACAGTAAGGAACAATGAGACAGTTAGGAACAGTGAGGAACAATGAGACAGTGAGGAACAGTAAGGATCGATGAGACAGTGAGGAACAGTAAGGAACGATGAGACAGTGAGGAACAGTAAGGAACAATGAGACAGTGAGGAACAGTAAGGACCAATGAGACAGTGAGGAACAGTAAGGACCAATGAGACAGTGAGGAACAATGAGACAGTGAGGAACAGTAAGGATCGATGAGACAGTGAGGGACAGTGAGGAACAGTAAGGAACAATGAGACAGTGAGGAACAGTAAGGAACAATGAGAAAGTGAGGAACAGCAAGGAACAGTAAGGAACAATGAGGCAGTGAGGAACAGTGAGAAAGTAAGGAACAGCGAGACAGTGAGGAACAGCGAGACAGTGAGGAACAATGAAACAGTGAGAAAGTAAGGAACAATGAGACAGTGAGGAACAGTAAGGAACAATGAGACAGTGAGAAAGTAAGGAACAATGAGACAGTGAGGAACAGTAAGGACCAATGAGACAGTGAGGAACAGTAAGGACCAATGAGACAGTGAGGAACAGTAAGGAACAGTGAGGAACAATGAAACAGCGAGGAACAGTAAGGAACAATGAGACAGCGAGGAACAATGAGACAGTGAGGAACAGTGAGTCAGAGAGGAACAGTAAGGAACAATGAGACAGTGAGGAACAGTAAGGAACAATTAGACAGTGAGGAACAGTAAGGAACAATGAGACAGTGAGGAACAGTGAGAAAGTAAGGAGCAGTGAGACAGTGAGGAACAGTAAGAACAGTGAGACAATGAGAGTGAGAAACAGTGAGAAAGTAAGGAACAATGAGAAAGTGAGGAACAATGAGACAATGAGGAACAATGAGACAGTGAGGAACAGTAAGGAACAGTGAGACAGTGAGGAACAGTGAGAAAGTAAGGAGCAGTGAGACAGTGAGGAACAGTAAGAACAGTGAGACAATGAGAGTGAGAAACAGTGAGAAAGTAAGGAACAATGAGAAAGTGAGGAACAATGAGACAATGAGGAACAATGAGACAGTGAGGAACAGTAAGGAACAATGAGACAGTTAGGAACAGTGAGGAACAATGAGACAGTGAGGAACAATGAGACAGTGAGGAACAGTAAGGATCGATGAGACAGTGAGGAACAGTAAGGAACGATGAGACAGTGAGGAACAGTAAGGAACAATGAGACAGTGAGGAACAGTAAGGACCAATGAGACAGTGAGGAACAGTAAGGACCAATGAGACAGTGAGGAACAATGAGACAGTGAGGAACAGTAAGGATCGATGAGACAGTGAGGGACAGTGAGGAACAGTAAGGAACAATGAGACAGTGAGGAACAGTAAGGAACAATGAGAAAGTGAGGAACAGCAAGGAACAGTAAGGAACAATGAGGCAGTGAGGAACAGTGAGAAAGTAAGGAACAGCGAGACAGTGAGGAACAGCGAGACAGTGAGGAACAATGAAACAGTGAGAAAGTAAGGAACAATGAGACAGTGAGGAACAGTAAGGAACAATGAGACAGTGAGAAAGTAAGGAACAATGAGACAGTGAGGAACAGTAAGGAACAATCAGACAGTGAGGAACAGTGAGTCAGTGAGGAACAGTAAGGACCAATGAGACAGTGAGGAACAGTAAGGACCAATGAGACAGTGAGGAACAGTAAGGAACAGTGAGGAACAATGAAACAGCGAGGAACAGTAAGGAACAATGAGACAGCGAGGAACAATGAGACAGTGAGGAACAGTGAGTCAGAGAGGAACAGTAAGGAACAATGAGACAGTGAGGAACAGTAAGGACCAATGAGACAGTGAGGAACAATAAGGAACAGTGAGGAACAATGAGACAGCGAGGAACAGTAAGGAACAATGAGACAGCGAGGAACAATGAGACAGTGAGGAACAGTAAGGAACAATGAGACAGTGAGGAACAGTGAGACAGTGAGGAACAACGAGACAGTGAGGAACAGTAAGGAACAATTAGACAGTGAGGAACAGCAAGGAACAATGAGGCAGTGAGGAACAGTGAGAAAGTAAGGAACAGCGAGACAGTGAGGAACAATGAGACAGTGAGGAACAGTGAGAAAGTGAGGAACAGTGAGACAGTGAGGAACAATGAGAGTGAGGAACAGAGAGAAAGTAAGGAACAATGAGAAAGTGAGGAACAATGAGAAAGTGAGGAACAATGAGACAGTGAGGAACAGTAAGGAGCAGCAAGGAACAATGAGGCAGTGAGGAACAGTAAGGAACAGTGAGACAGTGAGGAACAATGAGAGTGAGGAACAGTAAGGAACAATGAGACAGTGAGGAACAATGAGTCAGTGAGGAACAGTAAGGAACAGTGAGACAGTGAGGAACAGTGAGGAACAATGAGACAGTGAGGAGCAGTGAGACAGTGAGGAACAGTGAGAAAGTAAGGAACAATGAGACAGTGAGGAACAGTAAGGAATAATCAGACAGTGAGGAACAGTAAGGAGCAGCAAGGAACAATGAGGCAGTGAGGAACAGTGAGAAAGTAAGGAACAGCGAGACAGTGAGACAGTGAGGAACAATGAGAGTGAGGAACAGAGAGTAAGTAAGGAACAATGAGAAAGTGAGGAACAATGAGAAAGTGAGGAACAATGAGACAGTGAGGAACAGTAAGGAGCAGCAAGGAACAATGAGGCAGTGAGGAACAGTAAGGAACAGTGAGACAGTGAGGAACAATGAGAGTGAGGAACAGTAAGGAACAATGAGACAGTGAGGAACAATGAGTCAGTGAGGAACAGTAAGGAACAGTGAGACAGTGAGGAACAGTGAGGAACAATGAGACAGTGAGGAGCAGTGAGACAGTGAGGAACAGTGAGAAAGTAAGGAACAATGAGACAGTGAGGAACAGTAAGGAATAATCAGACAGTGAGGAACAGTAAGGACCAATGAGACAGTGAGGAACAGTGAGTCAGAGAGGAACAGTAAGGAACAATGAGACAGTGAGGAACAGTAAGGACCAATGAGACAGTGAGGAACAATGAGACAGTGAGGAACAGTAAGGAACAATGAGACAGTGAGGAACAGTGAGGAACAGTAAGGAACAATGAGACAGCGAGGAACAGTAAGGAACAATGAGACAGTGAGGAACAATGAGACAGTGAGGAACAGTAAGGAACAATGAGACAGTGAGGAACAGTGAGGAACAATGAGACAATGAAGAACAGTAAGGAACAGTGAGACAGTGAGGAACAGTAAGGATCGATGAGACAGTGAGGAACAGTGAGGAACAGTAAGGAACAATGAGACAGTGAGGAACAACGAGACAGTGAGGAACAGTGAGGAACAGTAAGGAACAATTAGACAGTGAGGAACAGCAAGGAACAATGAGGCAGTGAGGAACAGTGAGAAAGTAAGGAACAGCGAGACAGTGAGGAACAATGAGACAGTGAGGAACAGTGAGACAGTGAGGAACAGTGAGACAGTGAGGAACAGTGAGAGTGAGGAACAGAGAGAAAGTGAGGAACAATGAGAAAGTGAGGAACAATGAGAAAGTGAGGAACAATGAGACAGTGAGGAACAGTAAGGAGCAGCAAGGAACATTGAGGCAGTGAGGAACAGTAAGGAACAGTGAGGAACAATGAGAGTGAGGAACAGTAAGGAACAATGAGACAGTGAGGAACAATGAGTCAGTGAGGAACAGTAAGGAACAGTGAGACAGTGCGGAACAGTGAGGAACAATGAGACAGTGAGGAACAGTGAGATAGTGAGGAAAAATGAGACAGTGAGGAACAATGAGGACCAATGAGACAGTGAGGAACAGTAAGGACCAATGAGACAGTGAGGAACTGTAAAGACCAATGAGACAGTGAGGACCAATGAGACAGTGAGGAACAGTAAGGACCAATGAGACAGTGAGGAACAGTAAGGACCAATGAGACAGTGAGGAACAGTGAGACAGTGAGGAACAATGCGACAGTGAGGAACAGTAAGGAACAATGAGACAGTGAGGAACAGTGAGGAACAGTAAGGAACAATAAGACAGTGAGGAACAGTGAGGACCAATGAGACAGTGAGGACCAATAAGGACCAATGAGACAGTGAGGACCAATGAGACAGTGAGGAACAGTAAGGACTAATACGACAGTGAGGACCAAAGAGACAGTGAGGAACAGTAAGGAACAATGAGAAAGTGAGGAACAATGAGACAGTGAGGAACAGTGAGGACCAATACGACAGTCAGGACCAATATGACAGTGAGGAACAGTAAGGAACAATGAGACAGTGAGGAACAGTGAGGAACAATGAGACAGTGAGGAACAATGAGACAGTGAGGAACAGTAAGGAACAATGAGACAGTGAGGAACAGTGAGACAGTGAGGAACAGTAAGGAACAATGAGACAGTGAGGAACAGTGAGACAGTGAGGAACAGTGAGGACCAATGAGACAGTGAGGAACAATGAGGACCAATGAGACAGTGAGGACCAATGAGACAGTGAAGAACTGTAAGGACCAATGAGACAGTGAGGACCAAAGAGAAAGTGAGGAACAGTAAGGACTAATACAACAGTGAGGACCAATGAGACAGTGAGGAACAGTAAGGAACAATGAGAAAGTGAGGAACAATGAGACAGTGAGGAACAGTAAGGACCAATGAGACAGTGAGGACCAATGAGACAGTGAGGAACAGTAAGGATCGATGAGACAGTGAGGAACAGTGAGACAGTGAGGAACAGTAAGGACCAATGAGACAGTGAGGAACAGTAACGACCAATGAGACAGTGAGGAACAGTAAGGACCAATGAGACAGTGAGGAACAGTAAGGAACAATGAGACAGTGAGGAACTGTAAAGACCAATGAGACAGTGAGGAACAGTAAGGAACGATCAGACAGTGAGGACCAATGAGACAGTGAGGAACAGTAAAGAACAAAGACAGTGAGGAACAGTAAGGAACAATGAGACAGTGAGGAACAGTAAGGATCGATGAGACAGTGAGGGACAGCGAGGAACAGTAAGGAACAATGAGACAGTGAGGAACAGTAAGGACCAATGAGACAGTGAGGAACAGTAAGGACCAATGAGACAGTGAGGAACAGTAAGGAACAATGAGACAGTGAGGAACAGTAAGGAACAATGAGACAGTGAGTTACAATGAGACAGTGAGGAACAGTAAGGATCGATGAGACAGTGAGGGACAGTGAGGAACAGTAAGGAACAATGAGAAAGTGAGGAACAGCAAGGAACAGTAAGGAACAATGAGACAGTGAGGAACAGTAAGGAACAATGAGACAGTGAGGAACAATGAGACAGTGAGGAACAGTAAGGATCGATGAGACAGTGAGGGACAGTGAGGAACAGTATGGAACAAGGAGAAAGTGAGGAACAGTAAGGAACAATGAGGCAGTGAGGAACAGTAAGGAACAAGGAGAAAGTGAGGAACAGCAAGGAACAGTAAGGAACAATGAGGCAGTGAGGAACAGTGAGAAAGTAAGGAACAGCGAGACAGTGAGGAACAGCGAGACAGTGAGGAACAATGAAACAGTGAGAAAGTAAGGAACAATGAGACAGTGAGGAACAGTAAGGAACGATGAGACAGTGAAGAACAGTAAGGAACAATGAGACAGTGACGAACAGTAAGGAACAGTGAGAAAGTGAGGAACAGTGAGACAGTGAGGAACAGAAAGGAACAATGAGACAGTGAGGAACAGTGAGACAGTGAGGAACAATGAGACAGTGAGGAACAGTAAGGAACAGTGAGACAGTAAGGAACAGTGAGACAGTGAGGAACAATGAGACAGTGAGGAACAGTAAGGAACAGTGAGACAGTGAGGAACAGTGAGACAGTGAGAAACAATGAGACAGTGAGGAACAGTAAGGAACAGTGAGACAGTAAGGAACAATGAGACAGTGAGGAACAGTGAGGAACAATGCGACAGTGAGGAACAATGCGACAGTGAGGAACAATGAGACAGTGAGGAACAATGAGACAGTGAGGAACAGTGTAGATTTAGGAAATGTGCTTTTTGGAAATCTAAAATAATAAAGTAAATATAAAATCAGCATTTTAGCATCTTCATATTTCTGTGGTGTTTGGATTCATTCCTCTTACAGCTGCTTCCTGCCACAGCTATCTGACTTGTGTTTACAAAACACTTCAGAGGAAGTGCTGCTTCTTTTCTTCTTTCCTCCATTGTTACATACAGAGGTGTCCAGCTGTCCAGTGCTGACCATCTATACCCTGCTCAGGTGGTGTGTGTGTGTGTGTGTGTGTGCGTGAGTGTGTGTGTGTGTGCGCGTGTGGGTGTGTTTGTGTGCATGTGTGTGTGTGTACAATGTATGAAAGTTGTGGGTAAAAGTGGGAAATGAATAAAGTGAATAAACTGTGATTCCTGCTGAGGTTATAATTAGTTAAAATGTATATACAGTTTTTAAACATACTTTGAAACCATCATCCATAAATGATGATAAAGTGTTAGAGTTTTAATGATGAAAGAGACTTCAGTGATGAGGTACATATGTGCCGATGTGAATCAGTCCATAAGCTTGCTGTAAGTTTCCTGTCTCCGACATCCTGACCTTTCAGTCATCGTCACCTCTTCCTGTTCCCCTCATTAGCAGTAGATGTCCTTTTCCCACCCATTCCAATATAATCCCCCAACGTTTCCCACTGACTCGCCCCCACTCCTTCCTAAAAGACACATAAGGTTCTCGTCTAGATTCTCCACTCCACCTCCTTTTCTCTCTTTCTGGAAGGAGAAAAAGCTTTAGTGCTGGTGTTTTCCTTTCTCTCTGTGTGTGAGAGGCCTCAGCGAAACGGTCAACAAGGTTCCAGTCCATCGCTGCTTATTGTCCACGTGAAAGGACAAACCCTCGGGGCGAGGGAGAGCGTGGGTTAAGAGTCCACACACACATCAAAGCTACGCAAATACACGTCACTTTCTGACCAAACGCTGCTCTTTAAACATCACAGCAGCTACATTGTTCAGTGTTACTGCTCAGACCTTGATCTGTCTGTCTCTCTGTCTGTCTGTCTCTCTGTCTGTCTCTCTGTCGGGCCTTGTATGGCCGCTGGAATGCTGAAATCTTTCTGCTCGGATTTAAAAGGCTCCAATCTGTCTTAAAGGACATTTTCAAGGGGAAATCAGCAGAATTACAGGAACAAGATTTAAAGTAAAAATAATGATGAAATCAGCTGAGTTTAGTGCCTACATTATAGTGGTGTATCTATATTTACTGTGATTTTTAAGCTGAAATCTTTACAAACACAATTTAATGTTAAAATCAGGGGATTGTAATGATGAAATAAAACAGGAACAAAACCAACAAATAAACAAGAATAAAGTAACTGATCAATACCGCCCTATCTCTCTTTTTTTATTGAGCAATTGTTTGATTTTCTCCTCTTGCCTGGGAAAAAAACAAAACAAAACAAAACTAGTTTTGCCAACACTGAATCCATCCATCATTTTCATCCATCCACCCTCTTCCACTTATCCTTCACCCATCCACAATTCTGTTCATCCACAAACCCATCCATCAATCCATCCTTCTAGCTAAGACCGAAGAGGATGCTCAGGAAATGATGAAGTTCACCACTAAACCATTTCCCTGACTGGATCTGTACAGATATACCAACGCAGTTTTGGTTTAGAGTTAGGAGCTGGAATTCTCTTTCTCGAGGTGCAGTAAAGGTTATTTCTCCTCTAACTCTAAGAGCTCACGCCAAATCAACTGCACTCATTCCTAAACATGATGATTAAAGATTATAACATTTTTTCATTTTAAACGATTTCCTGAAACAACTTCCTACACAGAGAGAATTGTTCTGCTGTAGCTAAAGTTGTCTCATGACGTGATAATGACGCTGTTATGGATTCTGTCTCCGTGCACTTTTCCGAGAGTACTGTGGGAGTCATTATTACTCCTTATTACACCTACATTATCACTGCTTCATCTCCTCAAACTCCTCTCATGTGTTCCACAGCTCATCACACCCATCATCTACAAATCATCGTCTGAATGGCATCCATCCATCCAGCCATCCAGCCTTTCATCCATCCATCCATCCTTTCATCTATCCATCCAGCCATCCATCCATCCATCCATCCTTTCATCCATCCATCCAGCCTTTCATCCATCCATCCATCCATCCTTTCATCCATACATCCATCCATCCATCCTTTCATCCATACATCCATCCATCCATCCTTTCATCCATCCATCCATACTTTCATTCCTCCATCCATTCATCCATCCGTCCATCCTTTCATTCATTCATCCATCCATCCATCCTTTCATTCATTAATAATTTACTGCTGTGACATGAGAAGAAACCAACTAAACAGAACACAAATGAAACAGAAGGACTGAAGCAGGACGAGAACCTGGGATGGACAGGATGAAAGAGAAAGAGACAGAGACAGAGACACACAGTGAGAGAGCGACAGTGAGAGAAAGGGAGAGACAGAGAGAGACACAGAGGCAAATTGAGAGAGAGACAACAAGAGAGGGAGAGAGAGACAGATTGAAAGAGATACACTGAGAGAGAGAGAGAGAGAGACATTCTCTGTGTGTCTCTGTCTCACCCCGCAGCTCTGATTGGTCACAGGGGGGTCTGAGTGACAGAAAGACAGAGACACTGCTGTGGCAATCATGAGTTATACCACTCATAACTGGTGCTGCGTACACACACACACACACACACACACACACACACCCGGGAGCAGTGTGCAGTGGCTGAGAAGTTTTTTGTCATTAATCTCACTGGAGTGTGTGTGTGTGTGTGTGTGTGTGTGTGTGAGAGAGAGACAAACATGTTTACTCATAATGATAAACAGACACCTATTATTTTTTGTCATAAATATTTACGCAAAGGCATTTGTCTGAACACGCACTTAACATGGCACATACATACACACACCCCGACCTATAATCCACACACACACACACGTGTTGAAATTTTGAATAAAATGGAGGTGAACTCTTCTAGGTGAGCAGGACACAGGACATAACCAATCTGATTTGTGGATGAAGAACAATTAAATGTGGAAGAAACTGATAGAGACTTTTTAGTATGATTTCAGAATAACGTCAATAAACAGATGACAACAAAACACACAGATACACACTGACAGTAAGCTTCATAAAGATCACTCAAATTATTCCTGAAATATTCCATAAATATTCCAAATATGTCCACAGGAAATGGTGCTTATTTCAAATCTACACAATTTAAACAACTTATTAATATTTACACTACAGCACCGATGCTGAATGCTGGATCCTGATTGGTCAGGAGGTGTTGATTCATTTTCTGTAACAGCAGCTCTGACAGTAGTGCAGCTGCACATCACAGGTTTATATTACTGCACTCGTTCTAATACGTTATCGTTTCTATAGTAACAGATCATTCATAGGGACGTGTACAGCAGACACACCTCATGTAGTGAAGTTTTCTGTAAGGAGACATTTATGTAACATTTATGGAAGGAGTCTCCAGCGTCAGTGCTCCGTAACAGTCAGAGGAGTTTTCTGACATCTTCAGGACAGAGGCGTTTACACTACAGCGTTAGAACAGTGAGATGCTTCAGCAAAAACACTGCCGTGCCAAAAGTCTTCATAATAAACATCAATCACATTCCATACAATCTGTACTGAACATTAAGTTTTACAAACTTACTCCTGAGGGAGTAAGTATATTTTTATTCGCTGTAGAATAAAAATATTTTTATTATTATTTAAATAAAATTTACAGTTTTACAACACCCCACCCCCCACCCCCACCCCGCCAAAAAAAAAAGAATGAAATTGGATATTGCGATAGAATTACAGAACATGTGTGTGAACTGTAAATAAGGGCTTGTTAAATAATCAGTAAATAATGATGAAACAGTCAGTAAAGTGTTACAGCAGCACAGAGTTCAGATTTAACCTTTCAGCTCTCAGCTCTGTTTGCTCGCTCGCTACGGCATCTGTTTCACTTCGGCTCAAAAGCGAGGGCGTGACCTCACAGAGTGCGATTCTCTAAATTGGATTCGGACGCCGCACCCCCCCCCTCCCCCCCTCCACACACACACTTTTTCCTCTGGCTGTGGGTGTGTTTGTGAAGCTTTAATTGAATTTAGTAAGGAGGGACATCGTGGCTCTCAGAAAGCCGTGATTTCTCACTCAGCATTCTGGGTAAGGGAACGGCTTAACGACACACCGCATACTCCATATTCCATTTATAACAGGACATGGAAAAATATTAAAACAACATTCATGGCTGAGGATCTAATTGGTTTTCAGACCAAAACGTCTGCAAGTTGGACTTAAAGCACTCGAAATCTCTTATGAATGATCGTGTTTCAAAACTGGTATAAAGACTTTTCTGTCCTGTCATTATTACATCAAAATATATATACTATATACACCACATACACCATATATACCATATATACACCATATACACCATATATACCATATACACTATATACACCACATACACCATATATACCATATATACCATATACACTATATACACCGTATATACCATATATACCATATACACTATATACACCGTATATACCATATACACCATATATACCATGTACACCATATACACTATATATACCATATACACCATATACACTATATACACCATATATACCATATACACTATATACACCATATATACCATATACACCATATACACTATATACACCATATATACCATATACACTATATACACCATATATACCATATACACCATATACACTATATACACCATATATACCATATACACCATATATACCATATACACTATATACACCATATATACCATATACACTATATATACCATACACACCATATACACTATATACACCATATACACTATATACCATATACACTATATACACCATATATACCATATACACTATATACACCATACACACCATATATACCATATACACTATATATACCATATACACCATATACACTATATACACCATATATACCATATACACTATATACACCATATATACCATATACACTATATACACCATATATACCATATATACCATATACACCATACACACCATATATACCATATACACTATACACACCATATATACCATATACACTATATACACCATATATACCATATACACTATATACACCATATATACCATATACACTATATACACCATATATACCATATACACCATACACACCATATATACCATATACACTATATACACCATATATACTATATACACCATATACACCATATAGACCATATACACTATATACACCATATATACCATATACACCATACACACTATATACACCATATACAGCATATACACCACATATATACCATATACACTATATACACCATATATACCATATACACTATATACACCATATACACCATATATATCATATACACTATATACACCATATATACCATATACACTATATACACCATATACACTATATACACCATATACACCATATATACCATATACACTATATACACTATATACACCATATATAGCATATATACCCCGTCATCTGTCCACATACAGCATGACGTTATCTTCACACTGCCTCATCTCAGCACACCATCAAACTGATGTACATGCTAATGCTAATGCTCAGTGTAAATACACTGTGATGGTTAATGAATTAGTCAACACTACTACTGAAACATGAAGGGATTCACACACAACATGTAAATTTCTGTGGCATATTATTAAAAAAAGCTACTTGTTCTACTGTTCGGTATAAAATGTAGATCTGATTTCGCACACATATCCACTAGAACAGAACGAGATTGAAATAAAAAATTTGTCAGAAGAGTACAAATGAATAGAATATTTGAATCGAAGCTTTGACATGTCTGAATGTTAGAAATGAATTACAAACAAACATTAAATACTGACATCAGTACAGTGAAGTATAATGTGTTAAAGCAGGACTGTACGGGTTTCATTCTCTTTGACATTTCCATCTTATTATTTCTTTTAGCTGTTTTTGGCCATTCATAATCTGTTTTAATTCCTCTCTAACATCAACACATGAATGATCGTTATTAAACTGAATGTAATACTATTAAGAAAACAATTAAACTCCTGCTAAACTGAAACGCTGCACTAACGACTGTAATAAAGTGCAAACAAATGGAAAGAGTACACATTCATTTCATTCCTAGTCACTAGTTACTGTGTGTGTGTGAGTGTGTTTGTGTGGGTGTGAGTGTGTGTGTGTGAGTGTGTGTGTGTTTGTGTGTGTGTTTGTGTATGTGTGTGAGTGTGTTTGTGTGAGTGTGTGTGAGTGTGTGTGAGTGTGTATGAGTGTGTTTGTGTGTGAGTGTGTGTGAGTGTGTGTGAGTGTGTGTGTGTGTGTGTGTGTGTGTTTGTGTGAGTGTGTGTGAGTGTGTTTGTGTGTGAGTGTGTGTGTGTGTGTGAGTGTGTGTGTATGTGTGTGAGTGTGTGTGTATGTGTATGAGAGTGTTTGGTTGGTTGTGTGATACTTTTTAACAGAAAACCCATCTTTTTACAGCTCTGTAACAACACACCACTGCTAAAATTTCTCATGATGATGAAAGCAGTCGTGTGAAAAATAGTTAAAAGTCTCCAGTAACTGGAACCCTATTGGCTGTTGTATCTGATGATGTAGTAACACTTAAATTCTGCACCAACACAGATTTTCCTGATTCTTAAAGGAAATGACATGAAAAAGGAAGTAAAAATGTTGATATTTATCATCAAATGACAAATGACCTCAAATAAAAGAAAATGATCAGGTCTGAAGGCCATGGTTCTCTGACTGGGCTCCAGGATTTTTAATATAATTACAGCAGTGGAAATCTCAAAACCCTTTATCAAAGTTACTGCATTTATTACTGATTTAATACCTTTATTAAAACCTCAAGTCAAAAACAAGGCAGACAAATAATCAACTGAAATCTAATTAGCAATTTTCATTCAAAATACAGGTGATAGTTCAAGGGGAAAAATCTCCATTACTCAAATAAATAACCTAAATATTATCATATAGATTTAAACATTTAAATAATGAGCGTAGTATTCAAATATTTGAGTTACAGTATCCTCCACTAATATTGGCACCCTTTGTAAATGTGAGCAAAGAAGGCTGTGAGAAATTGTCTTTATTGTTGAACTTTTTAAAAAAAAATTCACAAAAATACTCTGCTCTCATGGATATCAAACAATTACAAACACAACACAGTTTTATCAAACAAAAATATCTTTGTTAAATATAGGTGTGTAATAATTATTGGCACCCTTTTAGCCAATACTTTGTGCTAGCTCCCTTTGCCAAGATAACAGCTCTGAGTCTTCTCCTATAACGCCTGATGAGGTTGGAGAATACATGGTGGGAGATCTGAGTCCGTTCCTCCATACAGAATCTCTCCAGATCCTTCACGTTTCGAGGTCCACGCTGGTGGACTCTCCTCTTCAGTTCACTCCACAGGTTTTCTATGGGGTTCAGGTCAGGGGACTGGGATGGTCATGGCAGGACCTTGATTTTGTGGTCAGTAAACCATTTTTGTGTTGATTTTGATGTATGTTTTGGATCATCGTCCTGCTGGAAATCTTCAAATGGGCCAACCACGGCCCATTTGAAGATTTCTGGCAGAGGTAGTCAGGTTTTCATTTAATATCTGTTGATATTTGATAGAGTCCATGATGCCATGTATCCTAACAAAATGTCCAGGTCCTCTGGTAGAAAAACAGTCCCAAAACATTAAAGACCCACCTCCATATTTAACCGTGGGCATGAGGTACTTTTCCATATGGCTACCTCTCTGTGTGCACCAAAACCACCTCTGTGTTTATTACCAAAAAGCTCTATTTTGGTTTCATCTGACCATAGAACCCGATCCCATTTGAAGTTCCAGTAGTGTCTGGCCAACTGAAGACGCTCGAGTTTGTTTTTGGATGAGAGTAGAGGCTTTTTTCTTGAAACCCTTCCAAACAACTTGTGGTGATGTCGGTGACTTCGGACTGTAGTTTTGGAGACTTTCTGACCCCAAGACGCAACTAACTTCTGCAATTCTCCAGCTGTGATCCTTGGAGATTTTTTGTCCACTGGAACCGTCCTCTTCACAGTGCGTTGAGACGATATAGACACACGTCCAATTCCAGGTTGATTCATAACATTTCCAGTTGACTGGAACTTCTTAATTATTGCCCTGATGGTGGAAATGGACATTTTCAATGCGTGTGCTATTTTCTTATAGCCACGCCCCATTTTGTGAAGCTCAACAACTTTTTGCCGCACACCACAGCTATATTCCTCGCTCTTACCCATTGTTATGAATGACTAAGGGAATTTGGCCTATGTGTTACCTCATATTTATACCCCTGTGAAACAGGAAGTCATGGTTGAACAATTTCCTGTTCCTCGTCACTCAGGTGTACTAAAACAAATATAAAATATCAATGGGAATATACATCAAATATATTTTTCTCATATGAATTCATAGGGGTGCCAATAATTGTTGCACACCTATATTTAACAAAGATGTAGTTTTGGATAAACCTGTGTTGTGTTTGAAATTGTTTGATATCCATGAGAGCAGAGTATTTTTGTGAATTTTTTTAACAAACGATCAAAAGGTTAAAAAATAAACATAATTTTTCACAGCTTTCTTTGCTTATATTTACCAAGGGTGCCAATATTAATGGAGGACACTGAATGCTCATACAAATACATTGTGCACTTTCAGATGTCCTGTTATAAGTGTTTTATAACCTGATTATTCACATACATATAATTACCATTAACAACTAATTAACATAAAGGTGAAAAAGTTATTAATGATATATTCGTGTGATTTTCGTGAAAATCTGTGGACAGGATTCTGAGAAAACTGAATTCCACAACAAAACAATCTAAATAATCAAGATCAAAATCATTCTTGTTTCTTGTTATTTAAATTATTTACAACTAATAGTCATTAAACTAATAATGAATTCAAGCAAAATGCGAGTAAACGTCATTTTTGTTTCAGGCTTTGTGTCTTTTACATCTGAAAAAACGAATCGGATCTTTTACACTTTTTATTTTTAATAAATGTTCCACACCTTCTATGTTCAATTTTCATGGGACACATAAACATCATTAACTGTTACTAGAAAAAAATGAAAAAGCAGAAACCTGAGCTATGATTTGTTTTGGATCTTTCATCCAGAAATCATTTTCCAAAATAAATTTTAAAAAATCAAATATAAATCAAAATAAAATCAGTGATAAAACATTAAAATTAACACTTCAGCAGATTCGTGTAAAAATCCTGCGTGTTGTCATTTTGTGTCTTTTAAATGTACAAATGTGTGCAATTCAGACACACACACACACTTACTTGTGCTGTCTGTTCATGGAGGCGGCCATGAGTGCGGTCCAGCCGAGACGGTGACGAGTGTTTGGATCAACTCCATCTGCCAGCAACCTGAGAGAGAGAGACAGGTGAAGGGGAAAGGTGAGCACTAAGTAACAGAAAGAAAAGGAGACACTGTCCTGCTGCCGTCTGTCTGGAGAAGAGTGTGTGTGTGTGTGTGTGTGTGAGAGAGAGAGAGAGAGAGAGTTTACTGTAAACAAAACCTCCTGTGTTAGTGCAGGACTCTAACTTAACACATCTGCTGTCTTTTTACACACACACATGCACATACACACACACTTTGTGAAACCATCTGTACACCTGCCCCAGGCTATCTTAAAACACTGTGTAATACACACACACACAATCTTTCTCTTTCTCTCTCGGATGTCACAGACTTTACTGTTTAACACTACGCCTCACCAGGCCACCTCTTAACTCGGGTATGTATGACAGCTGTGTCTCTGTGCGTGTGTGTGTGTGTGTGTGTGTGTGTGTGCGTGTGTGCGTGTGTGTGTGCGTGTGTGTGTGTGTGTGTGTGTGTGTGTGTGTGTGTGTGTGCGTGTGTGTGTGTGTGTGTGCGCGTGTCTGTCTGTCTGCATGTGTGTGTGCGAATTCTGATTATAAATGGACACAAAATTAATACAAATTAGAATAAATTAAATAAAATGTACCTAAATTATAACCTGTTATTAAAAAGTGTGCTATAGCTGACTGTGTGTTCAGATTTAAAGCACACACACACTTGGCAGATGGTGCACTATGGTGTCATGCTTCACACATTCACACACTCTCTCTCTCTCACACACACACACACAGAAGTTTTTTTTTTTTTTTTAAATTTGAGGCCACTGACAAACTTGGCATGTTTGTTTTTCAGCTTGTTAGCCCCATCTGTGTGTGTGTGTGTGTGTGTGTGTGTGTCCATATTATTTTCATATGGTGACAGACTGTGTTTCATTGCTCATCTGCCCCTTGCCTCTCTCTCTCTCAGAGTTTTGAAACACTTCTGCCCTCTAGTGGACAGATTTGGTCACTGCACCACACACCTGACTGACTGTTCAGGTATTAAAAGTGAATCTGGGGACCAAGCACTTTCAGGCTTTAATACATTCAGATAAATGAAAAACTATTAAAAAAATTTGATGCTTTTAACTGGTCAGAGTATTTTTAATCTCCATTATTTCCTAAATATCTGAATTAAACCGCGTCTCAGGCACCTCCGAGGTGTACTCAGTCTTCCTCACGTGAGCTCACATAAACTAATACTAAAGTTATGCTAGCTGTCAGTTTATTTTATTCTCCAAAGTGTTATGATGCCTTAACAGGAAGAGATACTAAGTTACGCCTATTTTCTGTGTGTTTGTCTCTCAGTGGAGCTGGAATGTATTTCTATTTCTTGTAGAACTCGTGTGTCAGTGTCTCCGCTGACTCTTTACCTTTTCACCTCCTCAGCGTTGTTAGATCTGGCTGCATCCAAAAGAGCTTCACCTGCGAAGACCAGAGGAGAATCACGTGACCCGTCATAATCAGCATTATTAAAGGCTGTGCCTCAAATCGAGGCCAGATTCTGTTCACACGCTGCAGGGAGAGATATCAACCTCAGACTGCACGGCAAGTCAAAACTACAACAACCTGTATAAATAAATACATATAACACAAGACACTTCAGCTTTGAAAGTTACGTTTAAGTGCACTCTGAACGACTGGTACTTATTTTCACTCCCTAACGAGGGACCCTACAGAGTGCGCACTGCAAAGGGAGGAGAGTACAGTCATGACCAAGTCATAAAGGAAATCAAACGTGGAATTCTCTTCATTTAGTTCCTTATTTTTTACTCCACAAATAGTAAAATAAAATTATTATTATTATTATTATTCCACTCTACAAGTCCATGGCATCCAATAGAACCATACATAGGAAAGTTATGAAATTTGACACACACTTAGGGGACAGTCTGAAATGTTACCATAGCAAATTTGGTATTGCTAGTTCAAACCCTCTAGCGCCACCAGCAGCTCAAATTTGTGCGCATGATATTTTGCTATGATGGGAAATGATTTCTCCATTTTGAATTTTCTGAAAAGCCCACTTTTTCAAACTCCTCCCAGACTGTTTTCCTGAAAACTGAATCAGATCATATTTAGAGCATGTCGACAAAAAGCTCACGTTGATTAGTCAAACCGTTCTCAAATACCGTGCAAACGAACTGGATGATGAGCACGCCGAAATGGACGTGAGGCTATATCTCCGTTACGCTTCAGCGTATTCAGACCAAAATTAGTGTATGTCATAGCCATCACGACTTGAGGATACCTGCAATTTCGGAACAGCTCCACCTAGTGCTCACAGGATATGAAAAATGCATATTTTTGCTTTTCAGACCATTTGTCCTATTTTCACCAAATTCGACTCAGACCATCTTCACTCCATGACAGCAATAAGTTATGGATTTCATGTTTAGACCAAACCGAACCATTGGTCATGCTCTGATGCTTGCTTAGTTCCTACTTTGCTTCTGTTGTGCTTGGCCCTGTAATTGCTGCTTGCAGCTATATTTATATTTATTATTATTATTATTATTATTATTTCTATTATTATTATTATTATTATTATTATTATTATTGGGTAATACAGCAGGTAGTATAGTCTCCTCCGGGGTCTCATCCTGGTCTCAGGTTATTATCTGTGTGGACTTTCACATGTTCTCTCGGTGTCTGTGGGGCTTTCTCTGGGTTCAGTGGTTTCATCCCAACTCCCAATAACCTGTGCAGGTGGATTGGATATTCTAAATTTGTGTGTGTGTGTGTGTGTGTGTGTGTGTGTGTGTTGTATTGACATCCCATCCAGGGTGAATTCTCCCACCTTCAGCCCAGTATCCCTGGATAAAGTCCGGATTCCCCGTCATCCTGACCAGGTTAAAGTGGTTAGGGATTGAAAGCTACATCTGGATTTCTGTAAAGCTGCTTGGTGATGTTCACTGTTAAAATGCTGCATAAATAAAACTGAATTGAAAATGTATGAATGATGATGATGATGAAGATGAAGATGAAGATGAAGATATGAATGTGTTGTGTTTGTTTATGTATTTACCGGTGTTGCTGTGGTTGTCTCTGTTGAAGCAGAAGGCCAGGGCGGCAGTGGACAGAATTCCTGCCGAAGCTGCTCCTCTCCACCCCCCGGGCCCGGTGTTCTGCCCCACGGTGTTCTGCCCCCCGGTGTTCTGCCCCCCGGTGCTCTGCCCCTCGGTGTCCTGCCCCCAGATCTCCTCCCGGTAAGTCCCGGAGTGTCCTGCGGTGACCAGCGCTGCCCACGAGCTCCTCCGACTCTCCAGGCTCGTGCGCCACCTGCTGGCCAGCTGGCGGTATTGCGCGTGAAGGTTATCACTGCTGCTACACGCTTCCTCGCGCTCCTTCATTTGCGCACACTTTCTGGACGCGCGAGACGAGAAAATCACCGGATAGCTCCTTACAGCCGTTTCAAGCTCGTGCACATTGGACTCGCCGGGTTCGGTGTGAAGCGCGCGACAGGGTGACAAGCTGCGCGACATGCGCATGAGCAAACGCTTCGGCACGGCGGACAACAACATCTCGCGCGTTACTCAGGATACCGAGCTACAGCCGCGCGTTTACCGGGAGATCAGTGCAGGTAGAGAGCGCGGAAAGTCTCCGGTAATCTGTGAGGAATGAATGATAGAAACACGGTGACAGATCAGACCCGGACAAACACGAAGAACCGAGCGCAGCGCGTGGAACACGTCACCGACACGCAGTGCATCATGGGAGACCGAGTTCCGCACCGCTCAGCCAATCAGCGCGCGCGTTCTAGACGTTTCTACAGTGACGCGATTTGACCAAGAAAACAACAGCAGTTCTCTTTAACTTTTAATATGTTTTAATAACAACAAAACACCACTGAGTACATGGCCATACATCCTTTATGTTTACATTCAAAGTGTGTGTGTGTGTGTGTGTGTGTGTGTGTTTGTGTTCACTCGAGTGTCTGTGTTTAGGTGTGTGTGTGTGTGTGTGTGTGTGTGTGTGTGTGTGTGTGTGTGTGTGTGTGTGTGTTGGTGACCAGCAGGTGGCGCAGTGCGCTCTCTAAAAACACTAGTCAGTGCTTTGCTCACACACACACACACACACACACACACACACACACACACACACACAGAGCAGCTTCACCTCCTCTACACTTTAATCAGATTTCCAACATAAATTATAACATGATTATATTTAAACATAAAAAATACTCAAACACAAATCCAGCAAAATAAAACTGAATGAAATGTTGAATTCTCTTTCCTGATTCAGATTGTTGTTGTAGTGAAATACATGACAAACTTTAATAACAAAGAGAAAACTATAAATGACAGAAAAGAGGAATAAATCTCCAGTAAGCACATGTTCTTTCACAACAAGGCCATTTTAATGAGTTTATAGACAGCATGAAGTGGACATCGGCGCAGTTTTCTTCTGTAATGTGAGACAGGATAACATACGGCTGGACTTTGGTTTGCTCCTTCAGGATTTTGTTTTATTTACATCATTTTATTTCTCCTCAAACTCATGGGCAGCAAAAGTCATTTACAAAACTGCACCTTGATTTCAATTTAAAGAGAAACAGGAATTTGATTTGTTCTGGGATTGACTCTAGTGAACAATCTGATCAGCACCACAAACGCACCTGATGAAAATCAAATAACAGTCTGTTTTAGTTTCTGCTCGTCTGTACATCAGAGAGGTGAGATAGACTGATTAGACTAACTCAACTCAGTACGTTTACGTGGACAACAATAATCCGATATGAACCCGATTAACACGATACTCTGATTAAGAAACTAGCATGTAAACAGAGATTATTGATGACCTTAATCTGATTAAAGTCATACTCAATATAAACACAAATGGAATTAAGACGTGTGGAGTATTCCTGTTTTAGTCACATTATCAACGTGTATTACAGACATGTACACACCTTAATCACACTATTAACGTTGTGTGGGAGTTTTCACCGCATTGTGCGAAGGACACGATCACACACAGCAGTGCTCAACTGTTTGACTCCAAACAAGAGAGCACGTCTGCGTCCGAAACCGCGTACTTACCTGCTATATAGTAGGAGAAATACACGCATTCCAGCTACTATACAGAAGGTAAGTACGCGGTTTGGGACGCAGCCCACGGCTTCAAGCAGTCGTCTATTTGCACGTATAGCACGACAAATAATTTACTGCACTTGAAGCTTTCGTAAAATTAAAAGATAAAAACACCCAAAACTGTATACGGTCCCATAATGAAGACCAACCGTATGTCGATACGTGAAATTCTGGAGGGACGTAATGACGAGTGCTGTTAATCGCTCTATGTTCTATAACATGAAAGGAATATTCTAAAAGCAACTCATGTAAACACCTTAATCACAATATTACATGTTTTATTCAGAATAAGGTCAATAATTAGATTACTGCTGTCCATGTAAACATAGTCAGTGACCTAATCAAATATCAGCTCACTGTTAACACATGATGAGGATCAACATCCACATCGACCAATCACAACAAAGAGGCGGCTCTAATCACCAGTCATGTGGTCTTACAGTTCATAATGCCTTACAGTCCATAAGCCGCTGGAACATTGTGGGTGCCCCATGTAGCCCGAAGGGGAGAACCTGGTACTGCCAGTGACCGGTGGCCGTGCTGAAGGCAGTCTTCGTTCTCACGTCCGGTGCCAGCGTGACTTGCCAGTAGCCTTTCGTTAGGTCTAGGGTAGATATGAACTGGGTCCTCCCCAGTCGCTCCACGAGGTCGTCCACTTGGGGGAGGGGATAGCTATCGAACTCGGAGACCTGGTTCAGCTTCTGGAAGTCGTTACAAAGCTGCATACTTCCGTCCGGCTTCGGCATGACGATGATGGGGCTGGACCAGGGGCTGTTGGACTCCTCTATGATGTGGTCCCACAGCATTCGGCCAACTTCTTCCTCAGTAGCCTTGCTCCGGGCCTCTGGGACATGGTCTTACCACTACTCCTGGATGGGTTTTGATCTCGTGGTGGACCAACTGCGTCATTCCTGGGGAGGTAGAAAACACATCAGAGAATTGGTCCACCAACTCAGTTAGCTCCTGTCTTTGTGTGGGGGTAAGATCTTCCCCCAATTCTACCAAGGTACCCTTTTTTTAGAAAAAAAAAAATTTTTTATAAATATTTTTATTGAAAGATATGGCATATTGGAAGAAAAAAAAACACTTCAGTACAATTAGATCCACAGTTACAAAAGGAGAGCAAAAAAAATGTTACAGACATTATTTCATATGTCTCTGTGAATCAACAAAATGGGAGCCATACTTGTTTTGTGTACAGATTAGAACATACGTTCATACATTCATACATACCAGGTTAAAAAATATCAATAGCTAAAAAAATAATAACAATAATAATAATAAAAAGAAAGAAATAAATACAAATTAAAATAAATGAATAAACTAAATAAAATTTTAATAACTAAAATAAGGGGGGTTCCCTCAATCAGGAGACAAAAATGGCAGAAATTTGAAGAAGGTTAAGAAAGGCTGCCACTTACTGTAAAACTTAGAGAGTACCTAATCTTTTCCAATTTTAGGAAAGACATTACATCCCTGAGCCAATGAGTGCTAGAGGGAGGCTTTATGGATTTCCAATGGAAAAGAAGGCGCCGTCTTGCTAACAAGGAAGTGAACGCCAAGAGATCTAATTGGTTCGAGTTGTACCTGTTATAATCCTCCTGATACCCAAATATGGCTATATGGGGAGATGGTTTAACGGTAATAGACAGTATTTTTGAGATGCTATCATAATACTTCTGCCAAAAGGAGAATAATAATGGGCAGGAATAGAACATGTGGGTTAGGTTGCAGGGAGAGGCATGACATTTATCACAGCTGTCAATGACAGTGGGATAAATCTGTGACAGACGTGTTTTGGAAAAATGAATCCTGTACAATACCTTGAACTATATCAAAGAGAGACGAGCATCTTGTTAAGGGCAACGTCCCACCAGGCTTCATGTAGGGTCAACCCCAATTCGCCCTCCCAGGCAACCTTGATTTTAGTGATAGGTGAGCTGTCGTAGGATAAAAGTTTATTATAAATTCTTGAAATAAGAGATTTCTGAAGAGGGTCAGAAGAGAGAAAATCATCCCACAGTTGATTTGGGGGTGAGGAGGGAAAAGTAGGAAACAATGATTTTGCGCAGTGTCTAACTTGGAAATAGCGAAAAAGATGGGACGGTGGAAGCTGAAATTCACTTGACAGATCTGCAAAGCTACGAAAAGCACCATCCCTATAGAGATCTTTGAAGGTTTTGAGACCTTTGTCATGCCAGATAGTAAATGTGGGGTCAGAGTGATTTTGTATTTGAGTGATTGGAATGAGTGATTTTTCAGTAACGGCGCTAAGGTAGACGCGGAAACAAATTTAAAATTCTTCCTGAACTGGTACCAGATTTTTAGAGTTGAACTAACCACTGGGTTATCAGTAAAGCCAGAGAAGTTGGTGGAAATAGATGAGGTAAGCAGAGCCAATGAAGAGGATGAGCCACATGAATGTACCTCTAATGTACACCATGGGGAATGCGCTGGTCTCGACCAAAATAAGATTTTATGAATATGTGATGCCCAGTAATACAGCTGGAAATTTGGGAGAGATAGGCCAGCATTGAGTTTACATCTCTTAAGCATTGGCTTACTTATTCTGGGTGCCTTTCCACACCATAAAAAGTTAGAAATGTCCCGATCAATAGTCTTAAAAAACGTTTTGATAAGAATAGAGGGAGACATTGGAATAAAAAGAGGAACCTAGGCAGGATATTCATTTTTACCGTGTTAATTCTTCCTATAAGCGATAGAGGTAAAGACCTCCATCGCTGAAGTTCAGTTTTGATTTTAGACATTAACGGGGAGAAGTTAGCAGAGAAAAGTGAAGTTAGAGTTCTGGTTATATTGATTCCTAAATACTTAAAGCCAGAGGGGCTCAGTCTGAAGGGGATATCAGATTGATCTAGTTGTGATGCCAAAGTATTAACCGGATATAGCAGGCCTCCCCTGACTAGAAAGTAGTAGGTGGCTAACCTGTGTTCTGGGTTATGGTCGACCCCATCAATCTGCCGCACCTTGGCCCAGCAATGCTTCAGGCGGTCGTCCTCTTTCTGCTCCTGGCCGAAGTTCCCCTGCCGGCTCACCTGTTGAAATACAGACGAGAGTGGGTTAGGGGGTGTGTGTGACTTACCTTCGGCCGGGGCGTTCTTCTTGCCCCGGGCCATGTAGGCCGGCCGGGCTGGGGTCTCCTTTCTTCGCTGGGCTGGTTTCGGTGGGTCTGAAGTGTGGGGGCCCCCTCCGGCAGGCCCGGAGTCTTGATCCTCCTTCGGCATCCCCCGATCCAGTTTCATCGGCCTGAACTCCTCTTGGGGTGGAAAAAAACATAATATTTTATTCAGATAATCTTTAAGAACAGCTTTGACAAAAGAAGTACGTATTGAAATCGTTGTCATGGCTGCATCAGGAAGCTATCGCAAGGTTGTGATGGACATGCAGTTACATACAGAACACAAGATATGTTAACGTAATTCATCATGAGTGTGAGAGACAACTGCGTGTGTGTTTATAAAGAAATGGTTGTACATGTACAGGATGATTTTTAAATAAAGTTACATTTGGTATATGTGGAGACTTATATATATATATATATATATATATATATATATATATATATATATATATATAAAACTGAAAATGTCCATGCACACTCACCACGTCCCCGTCCCTGTGACATCACTCTTATTACTGCTTTGTATTTACACACCATGTTGAATGAACAGGCTCCATGTTTACTACAACAGCAACATATTAACAGTACATAATTTTCCACTTTACACACAGCACAGGTTATCTGATTGACTACATTTTGGTTGAGTAAAATGATTTTTTATTGACAATTTAAAAATGAACAAATGAATTATTGAATGTTTATGGAAGGAGTCTCCAGTGTCAGCACTTTTCTAACAGTTTTCTGACATCTTCATGACAGAGGAGTTTACACTTTACGGTTTCTTGGTAAAGTGACGAGCTGCGTCTTTCATCTTATTAACTTCAAGGCAAGAGGAAGAAAAAAAGAGAGGCTGGTGAGGGAACCACTGTTTATAGCTGCTGTAGCATAAGTGAGAACAGGAAGTGACTCATTGCACCAACATTAAATGTAACTATAAATGGATTAAAAGTATGTAAAATGATAAATAAAACACTTGGGGACGTGCTGTTATAGAAAAAGAATCAATTTCAGCATGATACAGTAACTCCACTTCATCACACCACCCCGTCACTCAGTATTTTACTGTAACACACACAAACACACACACACACACACACACACACTTGGATTTGTTTTCATTCTCTTTTATTCTCTTCATTCAGTTCGTACAGGATTTCGCAGAGTATTTTTGAAATTGTTGCGGTCAAAAACGATTGATTTTGCTGTGGCATTTTTCAACATTTGTGATGCAAATTGCAGATTTGTGCTTATTTTTTGCAGAAAACTACTTGTGGTGAAATTGCAGCAGCAGGAAATAGTTGTGCACAGTCTTTCACAGAGATGTGTGTTGGTAAATGAGACCTTTTAGCTGTATCACGTTCGACTCACATGAATCAAAGACAGATTTGGCTGAACGCGTGTTGTGATAACGTCACAATTTCTGCGTTCGCAAAATTGCTAAATCCTGGAGGGATCCTGGAGGGGGACTGGAGGGGGACTGGAGGGATCCTGGAGGGGGACTGGAGGGATCCTGGAGGGGGACTGGAGGGGGACTGGAGGGGGACTGGAGGGATCCTGGAGGGGGACTGGAGGGATCCTGGAGGGATCCTGGAGGGGGACTGGAGGGGGACTGTACAGTACACACGCTGTGATTATAAGTCCAGGTTTCTCAGTGCATTCAGCGACTCTGCTCGTGGCTAGTTGCACTAGTTATCAGTATTTTGTGGATTAGCATTGTTAAATCGTTAGCCCTGTTTATCTCAATGTGGAATCAGTGTGGAGTTGTGCACGTGGCAGAAGGTTGAGATTTGGGAACTGGAAAAAGAAAATGATCACAGTAAGGGTAGAGATTAAAGGTACACACTTTATAATGCTTTATAGTGCTAGCTCTCGTTCACTGACACTAGCATTGTAGCAATGTTTGCAGAGCTATTCACACAGTAACATGTCAGTTTGCACAATTTAATCAGAGTTGAGAGTTTTTAGGAGACTGGGACTGAAGCGTGAGGACGGACAGTTAATGAAATGAACAAATAAAAAAATAGTGAGTGAAAGACGAATAACCAGGAGAACACCAAGGACAAATGTGAAGGCCTTAATGATAACGAGCGTTAGTTCACTCAAAGAAAGAAAGACACAGACACACACACACACATATACACACATACATACATACATATATATATATATACACATATATATATACACACACACACACACACACACACACACATATATATGCACACACACATATACACACACATATACATACACACGAACACACATACACACACACACACACATATGCACACATATACACACACACATACACACAAAAACACATACACACATATACACATACACATATACATACACACATACTGTAGGAGAATTAGCCCGGGGGAGGGCGGAGCACAGACCCACAAGAGACAGGTTGCAGTCAAAACGGGTGTTTTATTTGTCTGTGTGGGAGCTGTCTGTAGTGAGGTGGTGAGTGTGTGTGAGTGTGAGGGGTTTTGTGGGGGTGTGGCTGGCGTTGTGACGTTCTTGAGGGCGTGTCGGGGTTCCCGAGACGTGTGCGTGGGTTTCCCGTGCCGTCATCCACCGTCGAACGCGATCTCACCACCCGGCGGTCTCGTCCGCACTCGCACCTTCGGGGAGAGAAGGAGAGAGAGAGAGAGAGAGAGAGAAAGACATTAGCGAGAGGATACCGTCGTGCTAAAGGTTGGCGTGCCTCTATGCTGCTGCGAAGAGCGCGCACAGAGCCTGTCTCTTAGCCGTTCTCCTCGCACGGGCGGAAGCGCGTCCTTTTATCCTCTTCCGCCGTCGCCTGAGTGGTGGAATTTCCCCGACAGAATCGCCGGCTGGTGTAGCGTCGACGGTCCCGCCCCACCGTGACGGTCCTTCCGGCTGATGGTGTGTTTGGCACGAGGCTGTCCGGTTCGTGCCGGTGCGGCAGTCGGGGAAGGAGCGACTTTCTTATTATGTGTGCCGGCTGTCGGTCCGTCGCAACAGTACCCCCCCTCAGCTCCGACCCTACTGCCGCTCGGTGGTGGGCCCAGAGTGCGTCTCGCCGCGAGAGCCCATCTGCATTACCATGTTGGGCCCCCGCCCGGTGCTGAACCTGATACGAGAAGTCCTGTAAGGCGAGGAACCAGCGGGTTACCCGGGCGTTTGTGTCTTTGGCCTTGGCCATCCACTGTAGGGGGGCGTGGTCCGTTACGAGGACGAAGTGCCGGCCAGCCAGGTAGTACCGCAGCTCCTCGATGGCCCATTTTATTGCCAGGGCCTCTCGCTCGACGGCTGCGTATTTCCTCTCAGCGGGGGACAACTTCCGGCTGATATAGAGGACCGGGTGTTCTTCTCCGTCGAAGGTTTGCGAGAGGACTGCGCCAAGCCCGGTCTCGGACGCATCGGTGTGCACCGTGAATGGGAGGGCAAAGTCCGGGTTGCGCAGTACCGGCGCGCTGGTGAGGGCACCTTTCAGGGCTTGGAAGGCCCTCTCTGCACCGGCTGACCACCTAACCCGGTCTGGCTGGCCCTTCTTCGTGAGATCTGAGAGGGGGGAAGCTACAGCAGAGAAGTTAGGCACGAACCTCCGGTAGTACCCCGCCAACCCCAAGAAGGCACGTACCTGTTTCTTCGATGTGGGTCGAGGGTAGTCCTTTACGGCCTCGATTTTCTTTGTCTGTGGCTTCAGCATCCCCCGGCCAATGCGGTATCCCAGGTACTGGGCCTCAGCCAGCCCTAGGTGGCATTTCTTGGGGTTGGCTGTCAGGCCGGCCTCCCGGAGCACCTTCAGGACCTCCCCTAGATGAAACAGGTGGTCGGCCCATGTGGAGGAGTGGATGACTACGTCGTCCAGGTAGGCAGCTGCAAACATGCGGTGGGGCCGCAGGAGGATGTCCTCTGGAACGTTGCGGGTGCCCCGTGTCACTGCTTGCTGCTGGATGCTAGTCTCCAGCAGGTGTTTCAGTGCGGGGTCCAGTCAAAACGGGTGTTTTATTTGTCTGTGTGGGAGCTGTCTGTAGTGAGGAGATGAGTGTGTGTGAGTGTGAGGGGTTTTGTGGGGGTGTGGCTGGTGTTGTGACGTTCTTGAGGGTGTGTCGGGGTTCCCGAGACGTGTGCGTGGGTTTCCCGTGCCATCATCCACCGTCGAACGCGATCTCACCACCCGGCGGTCTCATCCGCACTCGCACCTTCGGGGAGAGAAGGAGAGAGAGAGAGAGAGAAAGACATTAGCGAGAGGATACCGTCGTGCTAAAGGTTGGCGTGCCTCTATGCTGCTGAAGAGCGCGCACGGAGTCTGTCTCTTAGCCGTTCTCCTCGCACGGGCGTCCTTTTATCCTCTTCCGCCGTCGCCTGAGTGGTGGAATTTCCCCGACGGACTCCCCAATCGCCGGCCGGTGTAGCGTCGACGGTCCCGCCCCACCGTGACGGTCCTTCCGGCTGATGGTGTGTTTGGCACGAGGCTGTCCGCTTCGTGCCGGTGCGGCAGTCGGGGAAGGAGCGACTTTCTTATTATGTGCGCCGGCTTTCAGTCCGTCGCGACAATACACACACATACACATATATACACAGATATACACACACACACACACACATATACACACACACATATACACATACACACATACATACCCACACATATACACACACATAAATA
Source organism: Ictalurus furcatus (assembly GCF_023375685.1). Classification (NCBI taxonomy): domain Eukaryota; kingdom Metazoa; phylum Chordata; class Actinopteri; order Siluriformes; family Ictaluridae; genus Ictalurus; species Ictalurus furcatus. Next base: position 300,891 of record NC_071271.1, read on the forward strand.
CACACATATACACACATACACACACACATACACATACACATATATACACACATACATACACACACATACATACATACATACAAACACAAACACACACACACACATACACACACATATATACACCCACACATACACACATACAAACACATGCACACATATACACACATACACACATACATACACACACACACGCACACATTATTTTTTTTGGATAAACCCGTGTTGTGTTTGTAATTGTTTGATATCCATGAGAGCAGAGTATTTTTATGATTTTTTTTTAAACAAAAGATCAAAAGATTCAACAATAAAGACAATTTTTCACAGCCTTCACAGCTCATATTTACCAAGGGTGCCAATATTAATGGAGGGCGGTGTATATAGTATAAAACACTTCTCTTTAATACACTCTTTTCTCACATTACTATCCGATTCAAACGAAACAGGTAGCAGGCAGCTGTCTATAATAACTGTACACGTCATCATCATCTCTCGCACGCGCATGCGGTGAGGTGGGCGGTCCGCGTCTGTCACTCATCTTTTTCATCTCAAGGCCTGTGTGTGTGTGTGTGTGTGCACTCGTGCGTGTGCGCGTGCACGGGAAGACCTAACCAGCGGCGGCGTATGGTTCTCCCACTCAGCGCTCCAGCACTAAACAGAGGAACGGCGTTCTTCAGCCTCCGCTTTTGTACCGGAGCTGTTTGTCGTGTCTTTATTGAAAACCAATAAAGTGTGACAGTCTGCAGAAAGTCCGAATTATACATACACGAACATGTCTTTATATACTTTTTGGAAACAGTAATATTATCCCTAGGTGGGGCATTCACCTTTTCTTTCTAGGAACAAACCAATCTCTATTGCCTTAATTAATTATTCATGTCTGTGTGCTATCTTAAATTTGTGGAGCATGCGCAGTTAGTGATTTTTCCTCATGTCATGAGGTCTTGGTTTCTTCCTTTTTTACAATAAAAAGGTTTCACTCAGGCTTGTGTGTCCTGTCCTTGAACCACACTCTCATCCTGAGGCCCTCTTCCAACTCCCTAACCGGCACCTGGCTTCAAAGTTATTCTCCCACAAAAGCGAATGTCTAATGCCAGTTTATTGCTGTGCAGAAACATACCAGCTGATGCAAAAGAACATGTATTTTACACTTAAGACATCTAATTCAAACCACACTCAGAATTTAGCTTGATCAAACATTGGTCTATGGATTTAGATTATGCTTCTAACTATTGATTATAAATATAGATTATGTTTTTTAACTAATATTGATTATTCGATTATGCTTAAGTAATAATTCTAAATGTTGGTTACATATTGATTACACTTCATTACCATATCAGAGAGAAATAGTTTGTATATATTGTAACCTTATTTTTGACAGGTCTAGGTCAAAGGTCAAAAAGATACATATTCTTACTCTCTATATCTAGCTCAAAGGTCATGACCATAAAATATAGATATAGTTATGTTAAATCCGGATCACATACATTCCAGACACATATGTTCCCATACATGGTATGGTCATGTCAGAACACTCCGCGGTAGGTCTAGGTCATAAAATATATGTATAGTTATGTTAAATCCGGTTCACATACATTCCAGACACATATGTTCCCATACATGGTATGGTCATGTCGGTTCCCATGCATTCCAGACACCCACACACATAGCACACATGTTCTTTTCATTCACATAGAATATGAAACACTCCAGGTAGGTCTAGGTCATAAAATATATATATATAGTTATGGTAAATCCGGTTCACATGCATTCCAGACACATATGTTCCCATACATGCTATGGTCATGTGTATTCCAGATACACACACACACACACACACACACACACACACACACGCGCGCGCATGCACGCACGCACAGACATTCGCATGCATACGAACCTGTCTATAAAAGTCGAGCACCCCTCTAGATTTTATAATACTCTGTACTTAGAACATCATGTGTGATCTTACAACATGGCAGATGTTTGTCCTAATGCCCCGAAAAAAGCTTACCCTTTTTTGGGAAGAATGGAAAAAATGTTAGATCATGAAAAGATTCAATATTGGGTAATGTCAAACGGATGTACAGCCGGATTTTTTTCCGATGCAGAAAAAGGAACCGTTTTGCTTTTCAAGTTCTCAGTCCTGGGTCACATACACTGGAGCTGTTCTACAGAGAGCGTAACTTTTAACGAGGGTGACTGGAAAAAGTTCAGAAAATGGTGCAAGGATTTTGACTACATCGTTAGAATGGACTTCTTTTCCCCGGATGCGTACAGACGTAAATGGAACAGTACATCTCTGCAATGCAAATACTGCATCAGTGCAACAAAATTCTCCAAGAACCAGGATTCACTGCACTGTGCTGCTGTTTTAAACGGTGACGACGCACCTGATAACAAAGAGAATTGTGAAGTGAGGTATGACCGAACCAGCTGGCACGATCTACAACGCTACTTCCATCAAATCGATGAATTATTCCAAAAAATTGGAAGAGACAAAAAAATAATGGAAATAAAAGTAACGCCAGAAGATCTCTTCTTCTGAGATCGTCAATATACTACTCTTGAACAAAAACTCCACCTTCCCCAAGACTCCTCCCACACACTATATAAATGAGTCTGAATACATATCGAGTCAAAGTATTCTGAGCATCAACAAGCAATATGGCTTGTGAACTCAACCCCGTTTTCTACAACTCTGATGCTACCCTGTATGATGATGTGACCAGTTCTGGTTTTGACGACGGCGAAAACCTAGGAAAAAGAAATCTGACCTATCTGACAACGAACGATGAAGCCGACGGGTGTATAACCAACACCATGCTAGCCATCATACGTGCGGTTACGGGAGAACTATTGGACAGAATTATCCAACAAGATCTGAAGGACAACTGCCATCGATCATCCGAGTCAACTCCAACACGCGTGTTTGTTCGATCCTGAAGAGTACTATCTGCACCTAAACACCTACAGATTGCTGAAAAAACTGTTTAAACCGTGGTTCAAATACACATTGGCAAGAGGTCTGAAACTGTGTGGTATCAAACACACTCCATCCCTGGAAAAAATTCAAGGTATTGCTGAAGCCACTGTGTGTGAATGGCGAGACGAGCCTCACATCAAAAACGTGTTGAACGAGGTCAAGGAGAAAACCAAAGACATTTTCAGCGAGCAGGTGTCCGAAGACGTTGTGGACTACTGGACCTTTCACTCATCTCTGGAACCCGCTGAACCGTCGCATACGTGGGAAACTTCAAAACAAGCCACGTGTCACGATTCCCCCTTTAAGCAGCGTGCTCTAAGCGCGAATGCGCGAGCACCTGCTTTTCCGTTGTTGACCGGTAATGACATCTGGACACGTGTGTTTTGTTTATGTTTCTGTCATGTCTCCTCCCTGTTGTGTCATTGGCTGGGATTTCACGTGGGTCTGTATTGCTCTCAGCTGCAAGCAGTTTAGACGCTGATTATGTCTGCATATATACCGCGCGCCTCCCAGCACTCAAGGCGGAAGATTAATAATAATACCTTAGCGTTAGTTTAGTTCGTATCGTAGTCATAGTCACAGTTCATGTTTAAAGTTAGTTCGCGCTGGATTATCCGCTTCCAGTCCGTCGTCATAGTTCGTTTCTTGTTTTGTTTATCAACCTAGATTCCTGCCTTGCCCCGTGTATGCCTGTTTGCCAATCGCCTGACCTCTTGCATGTTTTTGGATTACGTTTTGGATCACGTTTTGGATTTGTCTGCCTGTCTCTCTTTCTAATAAACAACCGTTCATACTGCACTTGCATCCGTCCTATCTCTGCACCGTCACGATTCGTGACAGAATCTTCCGCCTAAACATGGATGCAGCAGGAGAACGGAGGAGACGCAGAACCCGGAAGTCGACGCCAACCGTCCCCGCTATGGACTCCGTCCACTTCCCACAATGGACATTTATGGAGCTTCCTGATCCATTTGATGGATTTTTCGGTGCCCCTGAATATTTTCTGGTAGACTGTCAATACTATTTCGCCAGCCTGTTAGACCCTAAGCCAGAGGAGAACCAATGGCTCCGATTCATGTGGTCCCGGTTCTTTGGACCGGCCCGTCAATGGGTGCAGCTCAAACCTGATAAGCACTGTAGGAACCTGGACAGTGTAGAACAGTTTGTGGGGGAATTCATGATGCAATTCGGGGGTCCGGAGGCGAAGGACGAGCTAGAACAACTTCTCAGGGGGGTAAGTCTGGCAGGCGAACCTGCCCTGCCGTTTACCCACTACTACAGGCAACTTCATGCAGAGCTCAACTCTGAAATCCAAGTTAAGTCTCAAGTCCCTAAGGTCCAAGTCCAAGTCAAGCCCCCAGTCTCTGAAATCCAAGTCAAGTCTCAAGCCCCTAAGGTCCAAGTCCAAGTCAAGCCTCCAGTCCCTGAGATCCAAGTCAAGCCTCCAGTCCCTGAGGTCCAAGTCCAAGTCAAACCTCCAGTCCCTGAGGTCCAAGTCAAGCCTCCAGTCTCTGAAGTCTCTGAAGTCCAAGTCAAGCCTCCAGTCTCTAAAATCCAATTCAAGTCTCAAGTCCCTAAGGTCCAAGTCCAAGTCAAGCCTCCAGTCCCTGAGATCCAAGTCAAGCCTCCAGTCCCTGAGGTCCGAGCCAAGTCTCCAGTCCCTGAGGTCCGAGCCAAGTCTCCAGTTCAGCTGTGGACGTCGCTCAGCCCGCCTGTTCAGCTGAGGTCGTCGCTCAGCCCGCCTGTTCAGCTGAGGTCGTCGCTCAGCCTCCCTGTTCAGCTGTGGACGTCGCTCAGCCTCCCTGTTCAGCTGTGGACGTCGCTCAGCCTTCCGGCTCCATGGCAAACGTCGTTCCCCCCTACTGCTTCAAGGAGACCCACGCTTCTCTCCCTGGCCTTACAGGGGACTTCGCTCTGCCTTCATGCTCCGCCGAGGACTTCGCTCAGTCTGCCTGCCCTGCTGTGGGTGTCGCTCTTCCTTCATGCTCCGCCGAGGACTTTGCTCAGCCTGCCTGCCTGGCTGTGGTCGTCGCTCTGCCTTCATGCTCCGCCGAGGACTTCGCTCAGTCTGCCTGCCCTGCTGTGGTCGTCACTCTGCCTTCATGCTCCTCCGAGGACTTCGCTCAGCCTGCCTGCCCGGCTGTGGACGTCGCTCTGCCTTCATGCTCCGCCGAGGACTTCGCTCAGCCCGCCTGCCCTGCTGTGGTCGTTGCTCTGCCTTCATGCTCCGCCGAGGACTTTGCTCAGCCTGCCTGCCCGGCTGTGGATGTCGCTCTGCTTCCCTGCTACGCCGAGGACGTCGCTCCGCTTCCCTGCGCCGCCAAGAACACCGTGCAGTTTCCTGGCTCTGCCTGGGACATTCAGTCCAGGGGGCCGGGTCCGCCAATTAAATGGGATGACTCATGGCACTCCGGGAGGGTGCCTTTGGGGGGGGTTCTGTCACGATTCCCCCTTTAAGCAGCGTGCTCTAAGCGCGAATGCGCGAGCACCTGCTTTTCCGTTGTTGACCGTAATGACATCTGGACACGTGTGTTTTGTTTATGTTTCTGTCATGTCTCCTCCCTGTTCTGTCATTGGCTGGGATTTCACGTGGGTCTGTATTGCTCTCAGCTGCAAGCAGTTTAGACGCTGATTATGTCCGCATATATACTGCGCGCCTCCCAGCACTCAAGGCGGAAGATTAATAATAATACCTTAGCGTTAGTTTAGTTCGTGTCATAGTCATAGTCATAGTCATAGTCATAGTCCATGTTTAAAGTTAGTTCGCGCTGGATTATCCGCTTCCAGTCCCTCGTCATAGTTCGTTTCTTGTTTTGTTTATCAACCTAGATTCCTGCCTTGCCCCGTGTATGCCTGTTTGCCAATCGCCTGACCTCTTGCATGTTTTTGGATTACGTTTTGGATCACGTTTTGGATTTGTCTGCCTGTCTCTCTTTCTAATAAACAACCGTTCATACTGCACTTGCATCCGTCCTATCTCTGCTCCGTCACGATTCGTGACACCACGTCTATTCTGACTGCGAGAAAAGCCTGAAGCCAAATAAAAAAAATGCTGAAGACATTCGTAAATAACGTGTGTCCTTAACACATTTGTGTGTATCAAGTTTTATCTTACATGTATTGCTGAAACATTTTAATGTAAAACTAAACATGTATCTAAATCTGCGTGTGATATAAATTGTTTAGAATGGAAAATGTTACTTTGATTGAATATGTAATACCAAGCTCACGTGTTCTGAGATAAAATGCTTAATCTACACTGGTGTTTGATCATTCTTGTCTTGACACTCGAAATGACTGAACGACTGATGAAGAATATATATTATACACCATCAGAACCTGGTTCGTACGGTGGCGTTGAGACTTTGCAAACAGCTATTGTTGAGAAAATAGGTAAAAGAGCTAATGATACTGAAATAAAAAAAAACTGGTTAGCAGAGCAGGATGCGTACAGTCTACATAAACCAGTAACTACAAAGTTTAAAAGAAACAAGGTTTTTGTAAAGGACATCGATGAACAATGGCAAGCTGATTTAGTCGATATGAGCAACCTGTCAGAGAGTAATGACAACGCGAAATTTATGATCATGTGTATAGATAATTTATCCAAATATGCCTGGGTACATGTGTTACGAAATAAGACCGGACTCCAGGTAACTAAAGCCTTTGATTCCATTCTAAAGGAAGGTAGAGTTCCCAAAAAACTACAAACTGACCAAGGGAAGGAGTTTTTTAGCAAAAATTTTCAAACATTAATGAAAAAACATGACATTGTTCACTTTGCTACGGTTACGGGGCATCGGTGTGTGAAAGGTTCAACAGAACGCTAAAGACCAGGATATGGAGATATTTTACTGCTTTTAACACGAGAAAATACATCGACATAGTTCAGGATTTGATTCAAGCATACAATCACAATTACCGTTCCAGCATCAAAATGAAACCCGCCGAGGTCAACGAAGCCAATTCCTTCAGGGTATTTAAAACCCTCTACGGACTGTTCTCACCTAAATTAAAGAAACTAAAATTCAAGTTTAAAGTCTGTGATTTCGTTAGAATTTCCCGTTTAAAAAGACAGTTTGAAAAAGGATACGAGCAAAACTTTATTGATGAATATTTTACAATCTCCGAACAGATACCAAGAGATCCCCTGGTATATAAATTACAAGACTATGATGGTGAAAAAATTGAGGGAACATTTTATGGACCTGAGTTACAAAAGATCATTATCGGGAAGGACAAGGCGTTTAAAATCGAGAAAATCTTGTCTGAAAAGACCCGAAACTGGAAAAAAGTCTGTCTGGTGAAATGGGTGGGGTGGCCCGATAAATTTAACTCCTGGGTTCCGGTCGAAGATGTAGTTAACATAACAAAAGGATCGTCGTGAACAAAACTGAAAACTATATTCATTAAACCACGGAAGAGTGTAGATTCTTTGTGACCCTTCCAAGCAACGCGTCGTTGGATATTTACCCTAATAATAAGATCGCACACTACACTACTAAATTCGCCAAACCAATCGATTTGAATGGAATATGGGAAGTCTCGCTCGTGGAGGTTCAATATATCCAGAGTTGGTACTCGTTAACAGAGGAAGACAGTCTGTGTCATATTATCCAGAGGGATGGAAAGAAAACACAAAACAGTAACTTTAACATCACTCCAGGATATTATAAAAGTATCGATGAAGTGGTTAGTGAAATCAACAAAATCATAAAGAAATTGGAACTCGGAATAGAGCTATTCTATAACCCTATGAAAAATAAACACTACACTACAGAGAGGAACACTCAATCATTACATAGCAGTGAAGATCTCATGAAATTTTTCATTGATAAGGTTGAAAATATTAGACGTGAAATACAGGCCATTAAATTAAAACCGGACAGTACTGTAACAAACCCATTACATGACAATGTAGCAATATCAGATCAATGTTTAGAGTGTTTTGCTCCACTTAGAGAGACTGAACTAGCTTCATTGATCTCTTCAGCCAATTCATCAACTTGCATACTAGATCCCGTACCTACATGTTTGTTTAAACAGATTTGTCCTGGAGTAATTGAACCACTTTTAAATATAATTAATTCTTCCCTTAGCACTGGCTATGTACCTAAATCACTTAAATTAGCAGTTATTAAACCCTTGATTAAAAAACCTGACCTTGACCCGTCTCAATTGTCCAGCTGTAGACCAATATCAAATCTCCCCTTCATCTCTAAGATTTTAGAAAAGGTTGTAGCACAGCAGTTATGCTCGTACTTACATAGGAATAACATTCATGAAATGTATCAGTCAGGGTTTAGACCTCATCATAGCACAGAGACAGCGTTAGTTAAAGTAATAAATGACCTTCTACTGACCTCTGATCAGGGTTGTGTCTCGCTGCTTGTGTTACTCGACCTTAGTGCAGCTTTTGATACTATAGATCATACTATTCTCCTTGATAGATTAGAAAATGTTGTTGGTATTAAGGGAACAGTCCTCTCCTGGCTCAGGTCTTATCTGACCAATCGTTATCAGTTCGTAGATTTAAATGGTGATTTCTCCATGCGTACTGAGGTTACTTTTGGAGTTCCACAGGGTTCTGTTTTAGGCCCACTTCTCTTTACTTTATATATGCTACCCCTAGGACAAATTATTCGTAAACATGGAATTAGCTTCCACTGTTATGCTGATGATACACAGTTGTAAGTTTCAGCGAAGCCAGAGGACAGACAGAAGCTTAGTAAAGTTGAGGATTTTGTAAAGGACATTAGACGTTGGATGTTAACTAACTTCCTTTTACTTAATTCTGATAAAACAGAAATACTTTTATTAGGCCCACGTGTAGCTAGAAGTAATCTTTCTGATCACATGGTTACTCTGGATGGTCTTTCTGTTTCATCATGTGCAGCAGTTAAAGACCTTGGAGTGATTATTGACTCCAGCCTATCATTTGATGCTCATGTAGATAATATTACTAGGATAGCCTTCTTTCATCTCAGAAATATTTCTAAGATAAGAAACATATTGTCACTACATGATGCGGAAATATTAGTTCATGCTTTCGTCACCTCTAGACTAGATTACTGTAATGCCTTACTGTCTGGATGTTCCAGTAGGAATATAAATAAGCTCCAGTTAGTCCAGAATGCAGCTGCTAGAGTCCTAACTAGAACTAGAAGATACGACCATATCACACCAATATTATCAATACTGCATTGGCTTCCAGTAAAATTTCGCATTAACTATAATATACTATTGTTACCTTATAAAGCACTAAACGGTCTCGCGCCACAATATCTAAGCGACCTTTTGGTTTTCTATGATCCGCCACGCCTACTTAGATCAAAAGATGCAGGCTATTTGACGGTACCTCGAATAGTGAAGGCTACAGCAGGGGGGAGAGCTTTCTCTTATAGAGCCCCACAGTTATGGAACAGTCTTCCTATTAGTGTTCGGGACTCAGACACAGTCTCAGTGTTTAAGTCTAGGCTTAAAACGTATTTGTTTACTCAAGCCTACCCTGACTAGATTCTGTTCTACTACTTCGCAGTCATAATAATCTTTTTTCTCCCTCTCTCCTTTCGCCGAGCCCCACACGAATTTATGGAGATACTAGAGATCCAGATCCTTTCTGCCTCTGGATGGAGCTCAAATCTTCTCTAATTCCAGACTGCTGGGACTACGGCTGCTCCTAAGGCCATACAGACTTCATATAAATCCATAATGAACTTTTTCACACTATCTGTTGTTACCCAGATGAGGATGGGTTCCCTTCTGAGTCTGGTTCCTCTCAAGGTTTCTTCCTCTTAAAACATCTTAGGGAGTTTTTCCTTGCCACCGTCGCCACTCAGTGGCTTGCTCAGTTGGGATAAATTTGCACCTTTAATATCTGTATACCATGTTGATATTTCTGTAAAGCTGCTTTGAGACAATGTCTACTGTAAAAAGCGCTATACAAATCAAATTGAATTGAATTGAAAATTGAAAATACACATCGTATCCCAAAAACATTTTGCGTTCAAAGTTTATGGAAAATTAGCATATATGCTCGGTATGAACCAACCCCGGTGTTCCGATATCGGCCCGAGAACCAGACGCGCCTAATCCCGCTGATATTCACGCAGGCTTATATACAGACGTTATCGAGTATCAACGAGTTGGTGACAGTTTTGCCCTGTTACTGAGATGCGTACATATAACAGGTGAAAACAACAAAGTCGTCACAATTACTTATGATAAGCTGCATTATGTACCTCTCACCAAAAACCATATCACCGATGTGTAATCGAAGTCAAAAGGGATCAGAACAAGCCTATACCTTTTAGTTACAGGAAATTTATAACTAAACTAAACTACACTTTAGACCCGCTAAGCATTCGTTCCATATGTAAAATGATGGATAGGGGCTACGTTCATCCGCAGACCTACGTGGATTTTTATGTCCACCATTTTAGAATGGCGGTTCCGTTCCTCAAAAGGGGATTTGCTATTGCAAAACCTCATTTAAAAACAGCGGCTAAAGGTGTCGTAAGCGACGTAGTGAACAACATTATGAGCAAGACACAAACTCAGAATCAAGACAGATCGGGGCTTGCGTTGATTGCGCATAAAAAATCTAAAAGGCTCCCAGGGCGTTGACACATGATTCCTAATAAAAGACGTAAGGTTACTAAAATAAAGACCAGTGTGAAAAAGACCGAGCAGAGAGGCAACAGACATCCTTCCATCTCTCACAAGAGAAAGCGGCTGAACATTTTCTAACATCATGGCTTTCTTACACAGTCTATCCTCAGAGTGTACCAAGACAGAATTGGATATTTTCACATTACCTTATACCCAAACGAGTATCGAAAAGTACACTTATGTCGAAATACCTCCACTTTCCACTCTTACGGACAACGGACCCCTGGAATTTTACATGGCTGGAAACCATTTTACATGGCTGGAAACCTCGACTTGAACAACACTTTTTTACATCTGGCCTGTAAAATCTTGAAACCTGACAGTTCCAATATAGCTAACGATGCAAAGGTTGGGGTCGTTAACTATCAGGTAGCCTCACTTTATTCACAAGTGGATGTCATGCTCGGGGATCGTCTTATTTCTCAATCTAGCAGTACATACCCATACCGCGCTACATTTGAAAGTCTTCTCAACTATGGAAAAGATACCCTGGAAACACAATTTTGCACCGGGCTATTCTACAAAGACACAGCTGGGCATATGGATGCCAAAGACCCAGACTGCCGAAACGAAGGTCTCAAAAAAAGGGCCAGTTTCGGTTCTGAAAGCAGCACCTTTGACCTTATTGGACACATTCACTTGGATATATTTTTTCAGGATAAACTTTTACTGAACAGAATCGATTTGAGGATTAAAATGGTTCGCAGCAAAGCTGAATTCTGCTTGATGAAGGAAGGAAATGCAAATTTCAAGCTGAAAATACTCAACGCTTCTCTTTTTGTGAAGAAAGTAACCATCTCACCGTCTGTAAAAATCGGTCACGGACAAGCTCTTCTCAGCGCCACAGCCAAGTATCCGATCGAAAGATTCTGTTTGAAGACCTTCAGTCTAGCTGCAGGGAGCCGCATTTGTTCACGAGAGAACCTTTTCCTCGGCCCTTTACCTAAAACCATTATCTTTGGGATGGTAGACAACGATGCCTTCAGCAGGTCGTACAATAAAAACCCTTTTAATTTTAAACATTACGATGCAGAGTTTATTGCGCTCTACGTAGACAGTACTCAATATCCTGCAAAACCGTTTCAGCCTGTTTTTCAGTCCGGTAACGTGGTCCGTGAATTCCATTCTTTAATTTTAGCATCAGGAAAGCAGCTGAAAGATCAGGCTTTGTCAATATACAGAGAAGAGTACCTGAACAGATATACTTTATTCGCATTCAACCTGAATCCTGATGACGATTGTGGGCAACATTTGTCATTAATAAAATCGGGAAATGTGCGATTGGAACTCAGATTTCGACAAGTGCTTCCGAGCACGGTGAATCTAATCGTGTACACCAGTTTCGACAGTATTCTAGAAATAAACAATCGAAGAAATGTGCTCATCGATTACCAGTAACTCATGGATACCAGAGAACTAACGGAGGTTATGAGAAGTTGTCCTGAAATAGATCAAATATTTCACGGCGTGATGGCCTATGACGGGCTACCTACGAGTACGCTGGGAAAGTTTCCTGCTTTGTTCATTGTAAACACACATCCGAGACACATGCCGGGTGAGCACTGGCTAACTTTATGCCTTATTGACAAAAACACCGGAGGATTTTTTGACTCATACAGAAACCCTCCAGACTACAAACTCTTTCCTCGATCAATTCATTATTTTTTGACAAAGAACTGTTGTAAAATAAAATATAACCATGTACAAGTTCAAAACTTTCCTTCATTTTGCTGCGGGCAACACTGTGTTTTTTCTGTGTCACAAAGCTAAAGGTTATTTGTTTAACCGTATTATGTCTATGTATAGCAAAGATTTAAATAGAAATGATAATGCTGTTGTGTCTTTTGTTTAAAAAAATGTACCCTAGAGTAAATAAAAAGCATTCAATTACATGTGTACAATGTGTTAACTCTCTAGATATGTTTCATTTGCATGTGTAGTGGAATGTTCAATGACGATGCTTCACAAGAAAATTGTTAAACAAAAGTTATTTTATTGAAATAAAGGGTAACACAATATAACATTCGTTGTCCCTCGTCATTTCAAAAACCAAACCAGTCAGAATGGTTAAAAACGGGGGATTTGAAAACTGGTTCAGAGTCTTAGTCTTGTCTTTTAGGTGGGGAAACAAGGTGAGAGATATCTTTAGATCTTTTTATGTCAGATAATTTGCGTCGAACACCTCCATTAGGTATTGCTGAAAAGGGTATATTTAGGTTGGCTACTGTCTGTAAGAACTCTTTCCAGCCTAAAGGCCTCCATTCGTCAGATACTCGATGAGGGGCAGTGAGATTTTTTATTAATTCCACCATGTGAGATCCTTTGATAGTGTTTCCTTTAAAAATAAATTCACTGCTATCGTTCCACGAAGCACCGGCTTTTAAAAGTTTTTCCATAACGTATGAAGTGTTTCTTTTGTTTCTCGCAGAAATGTTAGCAAACACCTCTTGTACGATCTCGTCTTTGGGCGGTTCGGTCACTGCTGCTTCCGTTTTGCTTTTCGATATTTTAGGTAGGGACAGGGTCAATTGAGCGGTTTCCTGCTCTCCTACTTTAACCAAGTTTAAAAAATTTTGCAGCACCAACGCGTAGAGTTTCGCCTTATTGTAATCGTTCAGATCAGTCCTTGATAAAATACCTCGTATTGCATCGTCCTAGTTATTTTCGACAGTCTTTCTTAAGCTTTCCTTCTCTGCGGCGATGTTTCTAAGTTTATCGAACTGATGTTGAGGGACTAAATACGTTTTCTCTGTGGTCTCCATGTTAATTGTGATGCGATTAAGCTACTTATAAAAGGAATGGCTACACTGAGCAAAGGCAAAAGAAATCCTCCGGATTGATTAATAACTTTCCTTTTTCTTTCTACGGACGCTCTTTTATCCGCAGATAGTTTGATCCATTTTTTTGTTTTTTTTAAAACCCGGCACTGTTTTGTCGTCAGCGGTATGTTTCCCCTGAGTACGTTTAAAGCTAGTTCACATATGCTCAGGTTGAGATCTGTGGGAGCATCACGTAATATATCTTTTCTCTTTCGGGGTGGAGACCTGTGTAATGAAATCAGCAACGGGAGGGTGTTTGTCAATCGATCAGACATTTGTTGTCGATACTTTAAAGTTTTTTTTTCTTCTTCGGAACATCCACAACCGGATTCTCTCCCGGAAACAACCCTGACCAGAGACAAAGTTCTTCTGGCGTTTGTGCTTTCAGGTCAACAAATAAATACCCGTAAGATCTAGAGACGGCATCGAGAAAGCATTCTAAAAAATGTTTGCTGTTACCCGGATACATTTGACGAGCCAGTATGCTGATCTGTAATTTATCTCTAGGGTTTTTAAAAAGAACCATGTAGTTGGTGTTCAGGTTGATTGTTTTACTGGTCTTGCCTTGAAAAACAAGTTTTGAACGAGGTAGATGACGCTCAGATTTCTGTGGTGTGTGTATTTTGTAAGAGCCTTTTTTTTACTGGCGGATTCCATCAAGTCATCGATTACCAACGAGTTTTTTTTTATTGGAAGAAAATAGTTTGTCATCACACAAAGAATCAGGGATTCCTTCAAGAAATTTTATATTTATTCTGGTCATCAATTCATCATACAGAGGTTGCCAACATGTTTAACACCAGACAATGTTTTCGGGAACTACCGACATTGCCTCTTTACAGTTTTCCAACAACATTTTGATAAAATAAGATTTTCCACTATTACTCAGTCCACATACGATTCATGAAAAGGGAAGTTGCATCCTAGCATCAAAAGCAGTCACGTTCATATTTTCCATTACAAAACACATCAACAGAAACTATATACACATATATACATGAATAGTCTAATATCCGTAAGGGAGAGTTGTAAAATCAGATAATAAAATGTCGGGGTTACACATGTAACCCTGTTCCCTGTGAACCACGCTGCCAGCCTCTATTATCTGAAGCGAAGACGCAATTCACAGGCCTGCCCTGGTATGACAGTGCTATGCAATGTCTCGTTCCCTTCTCAGGGAACAGGGTTACATGTGTAACCTCGACACTCCCTTTCAAAGGGAACTTCGATGTTGCATTTAGCATAAAAGTATGGGAACAGGAATACCCACTCCGTCATACCGAGGGTACGGCCTGTTCAAAAATACCCAAGCCCGAGGGTCACTGCAAGACACTCGAGCCCGGGGTGGAATGAATATCCAGGCTGTAGTAATGAATGAATGTGTGTGGTGTAGACCACCCTGCAGCAGCACACACATCCTGCAAGGATACCCCTTTGGACAAAGCCTTCGAGGGGGCGACCGCCCTAGTAGAATGAGCTCTTATGCCCAGAGGCGTGGCGAGACCGCACGTGTCTTAAGCCCTAGAGATTGCTTCCACTATCCAATTAGGGATGCGCTGCTTTGATACAGCATCACCTTTCCTGTCGCTGCCAAAGCAGACCAGTAGCTGCTCCGACTTACGCCACTGGCCGGAGCGGTGGACGTAAGTACAGAGAGCCCTTACTGGACACAGCAGGTGCATCCTCTCTTGTTCCGGTGTGAGGAACAGAGGAGGGCAGAAAACCTGCAACCCCACAAGGTGGGCAGCCGATGTAGGCACTTTAGGAATATAATCCGGCCTAGGATACAGGAAGGCCTTGGCTAATCCAGGGGTAAAGTCAAG
Source organism: Ictalurus furcatus (assembly GCF_023375685.1). Lineage (NCBI taxonomy): Eukaryota > Metazoa > Chordata > Actinopteri > Siluriformes > Ictaluridae > Ictalurus > Ictalurus furcatus. The sequence goes on from NC_071271.1 coordinate 316,190, forward strand.
GCAGGAAGGGGCAACAGAGAGAGCTTGTAGACCTCCCACTCGTTTGAGAGATGTCAGGGCCAGTAAAAGAGCTAACTTTAGAGTCAGAAGCTTCTCAGAGGCTGATTCTAAGGGCTCAAATTGGGCCCCTGACATACCTTCCAAGACCACAGAAAGGTCCCAGGAAGGGATGCGTGGCCTGCAGATGGGCCTCAGCCATCTGACACCACACATGAACCTCGAAGTTAGAGGATGTTGCCCCACAGAAGCTCCATCAACAGGGGCATAGCTGGCCGAAATGATTGTAGAAGGAGCCCACCCCGCTGAGAAATGTTCTTGTAAGAGCTCCAGGACTGTAGCTATTGTGCAGTTTACAGCAGACGGGAATCTCCCAAGGAGTGCCATCTCGCAGGGATATTATCTCTCAGAACCATATTCGAGCTGGCCAATAAGGTGCTACTAGCAGACTGTCTTGGCAGACTCTCGCTAGAACTTGTGGGAGCAGAGCGATGGGGGGAACGGCATACAGATGTGACCTCGGCCACATGTGCACCATGGCGTCCAGCCCTAGTTGTGCGGGAGGAGTGAGGGCGAACCACAGCGGGCCATGTGTTTTCTCCTTAGAGGCGAACACACACCATCCCGCTTGGCCAAACCTCGCCATATGGACTCCACCCCAATAGTCTCCCAAGATCCAGCTTTATCTTGCTCAGTGTTGATAGGATTGACACTACGCATGTTGGGGATAGAAACGCCCTCATCGTAGTAGAATCCTATAACCCCTAGAAAAGTTGTCCACTGCACTGGGGAAAGCATACTTTTCTGAGATTCAACCTGAGCCCCAAGCTCTTCATGTGGGCGAGAACAACATCTCGATGTTGAACCGCCAGTTCCCTGGATCGTGCTAGAATTAACCAGTAATCCAGGTAGTTTGGTACACAGATGCCCTGGAGTCACAATGGAGCCAGACTGACATCCATGCACTTTGTGAAGGTGAGAGGGGATAAAGCTAGCGATATTCCTATGTGGAAATATGCACCTTTTAGATCTATCGCCACAAACCAGTTCTCAAACTGAATCTGTGGCACGATAAGTTTGAGCGTCAACATCTTGAACCTGTATGTCCGAAGAGTACGGTTCAGATGACGCAGATCTAAAATTGGCCGCATACTCCCATCTTTTTTGCGGACCAGGAAATAATGGCTGTAAACCTCCCTCCCTTTGGGAACGGGGTACATGTTCTATGGCCCCATTGTCCAAAAGGGAACTTACTCCCTGCGTTAATGTCGAGCTCTGGTCTGTGCTGACTACTGTGATGAGCACACCTGTGAACGGGGGGGTCGAGCTATAAACTGGACCCGGTAACCTTTTCTACGGAAGACAGAACCCATGGAGACACATTTGGCAGTAGTTTGCACGCTGCCAGCCCGATGGTCTTTTAGTGACGTTAACTATTCCACATTCTATTGGAGGGAAGGCTGAGAACACTGAGGCTGAGAGAACAATGAAAACTTAGGGACCGCCTTGGCTAGGGGAGGCCCTACAGTAGCACTGGGGGCTACCTGCCCTAACAACCTCATGTCCCCTGATACATCCCTCCACGGCCTCTCAGGACCGCTCTTCTTTGCCTGCTTGGCCTTTATGACTATTCTCAGATCAGTCCTAGTAGCAGACCGCGACTGTGGCTGAGCGGTTCCCCTGGCTGTCTACGGGGGTTGGCGGGCTGCCATACTTGCCTTCTGGGTCTCCCTCACACTAGTGCTGGCCCAGGCTCCATTCATGGACGCCTGGGTGAGCTCGAGACAACAGGGAAGGAATTGGTTTTTTTGAATGCCGCCATATGTTGAGCTCACTCAGCAGGTCTGCTTGGTAGGCCTGCAACACTGTCATTGTCTGCAGTGACCCACAAGCAAGATTACTACTGCATAGGCTTGCCCACCAATGCCACAGTGGCCATATGCAGTGGTTTGGATGCAAAGCCGGCCACCGTAATTACCTGCCATCGATGGAGAGCGGTAGCTCGCAAGCGCCTCCTCCACGTTCAGCGTAGCTAAATAGCCATGCCGTTCATTCCCACAATGGCCGAATAATCCAACATCGTGGGGTTATGAATATGGTGCTGGCTCAAATTTAGCCTATTACCCAAAAACACTTAAAATTCAACATAGAAGCAAATACTCACATCTACCTCTGAACCCAGTTGGAGACAGAAAAAAAGACACCAGCCGTGAGTGAGAAGAAGCAAGGGTCCAGATTTATTGATTCCGTTCCACCACACGAGATCCACACCAATGAGAATTCTCAGAAGTGATCTGACACCTGGAGCTCAAGCTCCAGTATTTATACTGTATTTACACAGTAGATAACCAATATATTTCAGAAAGACTATGATATCAATACCAATAGGGTTAAAAAAGAGCTCATCTACATTACCATTATGTTTTGAAAAAGGCCTTTCCAATTTACCATTGTGTCTTGAAAAAGGACTTTCCAGTTTACCATTATGTTTTGAAAAAGGACTTTCCAAGTTACCATTAGGTTCAAAAGTGGAGAGACAGAACAATTTAGAAAGACCTTGGTCTCAATATTATCTCGCGGGGGGGGGGGGGGGGGGGGGGGGGTGGCAGCTTGACTCAGCGACCCTTATAAATGGCTCCTCATGGTTTTCTCTTAAAATTAAGGCCTTCCTTGCGAGACAAGAATCTTCACCGTCTGAATTATGAGTAAGTTACATTTTTCTGTATTTCTAGTTTATAATTTATTTTCATATTTGCTCTATATCTCTATTTTATATATAGTTATACTGCTTGCAAAATGGTTTACTGTACTTCCTACTTCATAATATCATTATATTACCCTTCTACTATCCTACATATCCTACTACTCTTTATTTTTATAAAGAGTATATATTTTATTATTATAAGATATTACCCTTATAATATCTTAATACTCCTTTTTATTATTCTTATAAAGTTATAATATTATGTGTGTGAGAGAGAGAGAGAGACAGAGAGTGTGTGTGTGTGTGTGTGTTATGTCTACATGCCCGCCCTTGACTGTACGAGAGTGTGTGTGTGTGTGTGTGTGTGTGTGTTAGCACTCCTCAGCTCTTATACTTCTTTTTGACTTTTTGACTAATAAACCATAGTGTATTACTCTTAAAAGATATTTAAAGTGTGAATCCAATTCGTCAATATCCGCCTAATACCGCTTCTGTGTGTCTAGGTGCCCGTCATTTCTTCTTCTCCCCTTTACTGGATACTAGGTCTCCCTCATGTTTATTTCATGTCATTTTTATCCACAACAATGGCTTATGCATGGTATTCCCCGAGAAGCCTGATATTTTGTCATGCACTTCTGGAAGACAGGGGAGTTTCTGCAGTGTGAGGGATTTACTTTCACTGGCTCATCCAGCCTTAGTAATCACTTCAAGCAGCTCTTTATATGCTGCTCTCATTTTTTAACACATCCTTCTAACTCCTCGGAGTCAGAGAGGAATTATTACCTTTTGGCTTTCCATAGCGGAAGGAGGAGTCGCGACGCAAGCTCCAAAATCCAGCGGAGAGCCGAACCCGGAAGACAAAGCAAGAGATAGAGCAGCACTCATCTCCGGCTCCTCTTCCGGATCTATAAGAGATCCCCCGAACCTGAGACGGCTGGCTGCCTCGGCAGCGGCTGGCCCAGATCCGCGAGGCTCTGAAACCAGACTCGCTTCGGCTCGCTGAAGATAATAAGGCTGGCAGCGTGGTTCACAGGTGCCATATATATATATCATGCGACGTGCTTAATTGCCATGTCACCTGATCATGGCAGGCCTATAAGTAGAGGCATGATTTTACACACGCTTCAGATACTGGTCACGCACGCAAGGCGGTCCCATACTGTTATGCTAAATGCAACGTCTCGGCCCTTTTGAAAGGGAACACGCTTATCGTACACAACCCTGAACCTTTTCAACTGTGATTTGTTTCTCAAATGAAAACCCTTTTTATCTCTCACGATTTGGTTATGCGTGGTTACGAGTTGACCGGTTTGATCCAGATTTTGCACTCGCTCGTCCACCAGTTCTGTCAGTGATTTCAAATTGACAATTTCAGAATTGATACAATTTAAAGTAATGCCTTTAGCTTTCATGGTTGTTTTTCCTTTTACAGTTTTGTAACCATAGGTTTTAGGACCTGCACTTACAAATTCCACGATTTGATCGCCATCATCTAGTTGGCTGGTAAGACCACCCAAGTAATCGCTTAAGGGCGGCATCCAGTCACCTTCTTTACTTTTAAAAATGACGCTGTCAGTGTCTGTGTACAAGCAACGCTGATCCAATCGATCCATCAAATTGTACAGCTCAAGTCTAGCGTATGCTGTAGTGAAAATGCCAATGAATACATTAGCATTCAGCGGTTTAATCAGTCTCTCGTCTGCGTAACGCTACTGTACTATCACCACCTTTTCATTCAAAAAAGACAACTGACTCACATTATAAATATCGGAGAACATGAACTGTAAAAACTCAGCAGGATCGCGAATTAAGGTCGTGTTTGATGTGTCTGGTCTTTGACACATCTTACCCCACAACGAATTTAGTGCGAGTTTAGCCACTGATCTTTTGGCATGATTAACGGTGATAAATTTCCGATCCAACGTAATCCCTTTGTTCTCCTTATAGCTGTGAAAGTACTCACGCTTAGAGGATTCATTAACGACCCAGGACGGATAACCTGAACTTTCCTGTTTGGTCTTGAGGAACATTTTAATGTATCTCGTAAAAAGCTTATCAGACCTTTTAGCAAAGTGCCACACTTCAAACACTTTTAGACTTTTGTAACCTTTTTCGACAGCTTTCTCAATTTTGATAGATGCCCATGTTCCGGTAAGAGCTCTTTCCTGAGCCGTATGATCACATCATTTTAGCTGATGCTCAGCGCACGTTCTACATAGAGGAAAGAGGAGTTTGCTTTTTACACGGAATGGTAGAACAGGTGCCCACAGACCCATAGGCGGTAATACCTTTGCTCTAATGATACCGAAATAATATTTCAGAGGTTGAAAGTCACGATAAATGATGATAGGGTGATCGATCAGGTACGTCTTTGTCTTATTTCTGAATGGGTAAAGAGAAGTAAAATCGAAATAATCGATTCTCTCACCGGGTTGAGCTACATAATGCAAATGTAACGCGTTTGTTCGACCGCGGTAACGCGTTTGTTCGACCGCCGTAAAGACCAGGGTTTAAACGCTCAGGAAAGTCAAAGTCTTTTAGAAAGTTTAGCACACGGTTGTCGTTTTTCTTCATTTCATTCCACTCGTGTTCCCACATCAGAGTGACTTGCAAATTGAGAGTGTCTTGCAAATTTTTAATTCTCTCCATCGATTTTTGACGGATATCTCCGAAGGTTGCGTTTGATTTGGTAAGAGGATGCGGGGTCATTGAGGGAAAACACTTTTCACAACCGTGATAAAAACATCCAAGAAACTCAAAAACCTTACGGTTTTCCCAGCCTCACAGTAACCATCTATGTAATAGGTGCCAAACCTGACTTCACCTTCGTTCAAAGCGTGGCGAATGGGTAGGTTTTGCGTTTTTGAAACATATTCGAGCCATTGTATGGAAGGTGTTGAGAAAGATTTCTGTCCGGTGATGTAATTATCAAGTGGCGGAATAGCTAAAGTGTCTTTACGCAGGAACTTGGTTCTAAAGATTTTCATGCACACAGATGCCATCGTTATGGATTTAAAAGGATCGACCTTTGTAATTTCCAGAATTTCTTCTCTGAAAGCTATACAGCCCTTTCTCAAAATTTATATGTCGTTCATACAGTATTCGGCCATCTCTTTCTTGAAATCAAAGACTTTGTCAGAAACCGTTCTGTACCACTTAATTAATTCTTCTCTATCCTTAGGCATTATGCCATCTACACCGTAAAACTTAGGGTCAGGATACGGTCCTACGTAATCCTGATGTTCTACAGTGTTCCAGAAATGGGGAAAATAGCCTTTCTTGCTTTCCGAAAACCCCATGGCTTTTGGGATGCTGCTCAACTTCATGGGTAAGAACGATAGACTATCAATGTAGGACTGGCGAAACGCGGTATCGATGAAACACAAAATTTTACCACCTTGCGCTATGATTTCGGGTGTGATTCCTTCTTTCACCAAATGGTTTAACAAAAGGTATGAATCGAACCCTCTAGCGTTATGTGCGATAAACATATAACCGTTGTATGTATTACACTGAAACTTCTTAAAGAAGGCACTGACGCAATCATCCCCTTCAGCCACCCACTCCTCTCCCTTAAAATCAATACAGCATATGAAATTGGCTACATGAGTTCCTGTTTCCTGCCTAGTCTCGAAATCGTAAAACACATAATCCGTATTTTTGCATTCGTTCCTAGCCCTCTGTATAAAACATCTATGCTCGATATCCTCGTCGAGTTTTTGGCCACAGAGTATGCATTTGGAATGTGCACATACGTGATTCTCACGATTAGAAGGTTTATCCCGTATCACGCGTTGACATTTACCGCAGTAGAATCCTGTTTCACACATAGAATATTCGCCTTTGAGCGATTGAATCTTTGCTTTATGCCTCTCGAAACAGTAATGTGAGCTACACAGTCTCTGACACTCTGGACATTTAGTAACATTCTTAGGATGTTTGTAACAATCGGGATCATGCAAACGTTGCAGCTATAAGCGCATTTATGTTTCCATAAATCGTCAAACCCCGAGTGGCAGAAATGACAAACATGACTCGTTCCTAAAAGTCCGGTGATACTTGTAACCCCATAATAGTGGTTGTCATGCAAAAACAAGTAAATCGTTTTTTTATTGTGGGGAGTCTTGCTAGTTTGAAAGAAAGAGTATCCGGCTTTGCTAGCAGAACAGTGTACGATTACGATTTTACAATTCAAATGTCTCTCAAATCTCGGTGCGTCAGCGAAGCTGACTGCGGTGTTTATGGATAATCCCACATCGTGTTGTAATTTTCTAGCGATTTGTTCGGTTTCAAAATCATTTTTTTCACGATTCAAAAGTTGGCTAACACACAAGGTGAAACGCGTGTTGTCTCTGTTGTGAAAAATGTATAGATGCTTCATTTTCTTCTGTATGGTTTCTGATTTGAATATATAGCCTATTTTCCTTCTAATTCCACCACCACTCTGAATTGCATTTTCGAGCATGGTCAGAAAAGAATGTAAATCGATGACACCGTTGTCTAATTGAACGCATGATGAAACATTGATCGTATCACCTCTGATTTCAACGGTGACTACATCCTTAGCAGAAATTAAATTGTTAGTGATTTCAATCACACTGTTTAAAATCTCTAAAACATAATTATAAAAATCTGCAAAGCTGTCGATATTAGCGATCGAAGAAAAATTCACTCTTCTCCTAAGCTCAGTGTTGTTGAATCTTTCCCGATTAATTATTCTAATATTAGGATCTAATCCATCACCATCTTGCTCATCACCATCTTGCTCATTGCTCAACTTGGATATCGGGCGATTGAATGTTTTCCATTTGAGAATTTTAGATATAGGGCGATTGCATGTTTTCCATTTGAGAATCTTGGATATCGGGCGATTGAATGTTTTCCATTTGAGAATTTTAGATATAGGGCGATTGCATGTTTTCCATTTGAGAATCTTGGATATCGGGCGATTGAATGTTTTCCATTTGAGAATTTTAGATATAGGGCGATTGCATGTTTTCCATTTGAGAATCTTGGATATCGGGCGAGTGCATGTTTTCCATTGGATGGTTGTACTCATTATCGTTTTCCGAATTTTGTGGAATATTGATCAGGTGACGTGGCAATTAAGCATGTCGCATGATATATATATGGCACCTGTGAACCACGCTGCCAGCCTTATTATCTTCAGCGAGACTGCATGTCTGTTGTTTGTATAACAAAAACGCTTCATTTCTACTCGATATTTTCTCAAAATCTCTTAATATTGACAGTTAACCAGACTATCATTTATCCTCATAAGACTTTGATTAAGTTCGTATATCATATCATGAGAAGATAATGGTCTAGGTTCCTGAGCGTTTTCTGGAGTTGAGACGATATTCTGAACGGGAGATAGTGACATATTTTCATTGAATTGATATACCACATCTATTAAACAAGGATTTATCTGCATAGATTCTGTTTGTTCGTTTAGGTTATTTTGTAACTCTACCAGACATTGATTCAATTAAAAAAATATGTCATGCGACGTCACCGGCGTACTTGATACAGTTTGACTGGAATTTCGGCTGGGGTTTTCATTTTGAGTATTGCTCTGGTCTGACGATCTTAAATTTTCATTCAACTGATTGACTGCATCGATTAGATCAGGGTTTAATTGTACTGAATGACCGTGTTCATTTAGGTTATTATGTAACTCTAGCAGACATTGATTTAATTCAGAAAATATATGGTTTGGCGTCATCGATGTGTTTGATACGTCGTAATTTGGACTCTGATTAGTTCTCTCACTAACATCCTGGTGTGACGGAATTAAACTTTCATTCAGCCAGTTGATCGCTTCAGTTAAACATGGGTTCAGGGTTGTGTACAGATCATGATATAACGGACCATTTGAAGAACTCTAGTTTCCATCATAAAAGAAATCATGGGATAATGGAGAATTTTCGGTTCTCTTTTTTTTAGTCTCTATATCCGAACTGCATTTCGGTCGTTTCTGCGCCATATCTATCATACAATTTTCTAATCAACTTTATGTTCACCGAGAGGCATCTATTCACATTTTCAAGTGTGTTGTACAGTAAAGGGACAAAATCTGTAACTTGACCAGATTCAAGTGTATAATCAATCTGTCCAAAGTTTTCCAATAAATCAGTCTTTGCGTCGAAGAATTCACGCCACGCTGCACAGATCTCTTGTAATTGTAATAACTCGAGATGATTTCCTCTTGGTCTTCTATTGCATCACTCGTATCTATAAGTCACAGAACATGTGAAAGAGTTTTTATTTATTTATTTATTTTTGTTTTATTTTTTGTGCTGGGTAAATAGAAGGTAAAATATACGTCAACTCACCTGAAATATCTCGTCATAAGCACTGTTAGTCACGTTTCCCTCAACTTCTGAATATGATACAAACAATGTTATAATTACGTATGAAAGACTTTACAGCATGAAACATTCATGATTTTATGTTATGACTTACATGTGGAGCTCAGATTCAAAAGGTCATGAGTTGTTGTTTCGGGAATCTCATCATCAGAAATAATCATGAAGCTGTCAATAAAACAGTAAAACAAATAAAACATACTTTTAATAACTTAATATTTCCCTTTTAGATCACTACACAGATCTAAGAGACAAATTTTAATTACCTATACACTAGAATAAGATGAGCTTAACTCGGTCTTGCACTGTAATATAAATGTAATGAATATTAAAATTTTAGATAAAGTATCGTACCAGATTACATAATGACCAGATAAGGATGATGATTGTTGTACTCAGAAAGATTAGTTTTAGTTTATATTAATATCATTGTCAAATGGATAATTACATAAACATTGTATTTCAATTTATATTTAACTATTTAATTGTTTAAAATACATATTCTTACCTGCTGAGAAATCCATGGTGTCTGGAAGTATTGGAGGATAGACTCTGGAAATTCTATCGAACCTTTGCCGATTTTCAAACTTTCGAAGTGCTCAACTTTCATAGACAGGTTCGTATACATGCGAGTGTGTCTCTGTGTGTGTGTGTGTGTGTGTGTCTGTGTGTGTGCGGGAATGCATCGGAACGGGGATTTTACGGTGTTGACCGTTGACCTAGGCCTGACTCTCGGAGTGCTTCATATTCTATGTGAATGGAAAGAACATGTGTGTCTGTGTTTATCCGGAATGCATGGGAACCGACATGACCATACCATGTATGGGAACATATGTGTCTGGAATGTATGTGATCCGGATTTAACATAACTATACATATATTTTATGACCTAGACCTACCTCGGAATGCTTCATATTCTATGTGAATGGAAAGAACATGTGTGCTACGTGTGTGGGTGTCTGGAATGCATGGGAACCGACATGACCATACCATGTATGGGAACATATGTGTCTGGAATGTATGTGAACCGGATTTAACATAACTATATATATTTTATGATCATGACCTTTGACCTATATATAGAGAGTAAGAATATGTATCTTTTTGACATTTGACCTAGACCTGTCAAAAATAAGGTTACAATATATACAAACTATTTCTCTCTCATATCCAAATGTTAGTTACACATATTGATTACACTTCATAGGTATTTTCAATATATTTTCCCCCTCTGGGGCTTACTAAGCCCCACCTAGCTTGAGAGAGTAATCTCACAATCCAGGTCCTTCATAAACTTCATCTTCTAAAGTAAAAATTCTGTCTGAAAAGGAAATTGAACCAGGGAGACTACTCGCAGTTAGAGCTGAGGCTAATGGGTTTTCTTTTGTTTTTGTCAATATCTATGCACCTAATACAGCGGATGATAGGACAAATATCTTTAATAAATTAAAAGTGTTTTTAAGACAACAACAGAATTGGGAGTACATTGGGAGTACGTACACTCTCTCTCTCTCTCTCTCCCTCTCTCTCTCTCATACACACACAGTCTGTGAGTCAGGGTGGAGATCAGGAACTGGAGAATCTCGTCACTAAACTGGCCATCCTCAAGGACCTACTGTCCTCCATAGAGAAGAAGGTATACACACACACACACACACCCACACACACACACACACACACACACACACACAGTGGCACAGGTTTTGGCACCTGAAAGCTAGAACAGCTTTTTATTTTCCCATGAGCCACAGTGGGAGTCGGCTTCCACTGCAGGTGTTTCCATTACAGGGCTGATTTTAGTTCCTACTCCAGAGTCGGTACCAGCTCCCTCGCTTTCATTTATTTAAAACCTGTTTTAGCTGACAAGTGATTACTAAGCTCTGTCTACCTGTCTGTCTCTCTGTCTCTTGCACTCCCTCTCCCTGTCCCCCTGTCTGTCTGTAGGCTCTGAAGGCTCTCCAGGATATGAGTGTGTCCTCTCCCCTCACCCCCCTGACACGCCACAGCAAGGCCATTCCTGTCCAGGCCTTCGAGGTAACCTGCACGTACACACACACACCTGCACATGCACACAGCACTGTGGTGCTTGCTGTACCTCACTTTTGTCAAAGTGAGACCAAAAACATGTCCCACAGATGTCACTGGGCTGTTCACAAGGAGTGTGTGTATGTGTGTGTGTGTATGTGTGTGTATGTGTGTGTATGTGTGTGTCTGTGTGTGTGTGTGTGTGTGTGTCTGTGTGTGTGTGTGTGTGTGTGTCAGGTGAAGCCGGACATGTACCTGGCTGAACTGGCTAAAATAGGGAAGAGTCAGAAAAACACACTCAGCGTGGACGTGGAGGCGGGAAAACTGGTGGTGATGAAGAAAGTGAAGGACACACAGGAGGACTGGACCACTTTCACCCATGACAAGAGTGAGACGGGGAGAGTGAGATGGGTGGGGGTGAGAGAGAGATAAAGGGAGAGAGAGAGAGGGACTGATGAAGAGCAAGAGAGAGATATGGAGAAAGAGAGGGACTGAGGGAGAGAGAGAGACTGATGTGGAGGGAGAGAGAGAGAGACTGATGGGGAGAGAGAGAGGGACTGATGGGGAGAGAGAATGGGACTGATGGAGAGAGAGAGAGGAAGAGAGGGAGAGGTGGAGAGAGAGGGACTGACGAAGTTAGAGAGAGAGGGACTGATGGAGAGAGATAGAGAGGGACTGATGGAGAGAGAGAGAGATGAAGAGAGGGAGAGTAGTCATAGTCACGTTCCATGTTTAGAGTTAGTTCACGCTGGGTTATCCGCTCTCAGTTCCTCGTCATAGTTCATGTTTCTCGTTTTGTTTATCGACCCGGTTTTCCGTGACCACGACCTTGATTCATGTTTAACCCTGTGTATGCCTGTTTGCCGATCGCCTGACCTTCGCCTGTTTTGGATTATGTTTATGAATCACGTTTTGGATTTGTCTGCCTGTCTCTCTTTTAAAATAAACATCTGTTCATACTGCACTTGCATCCGTCCTATCTCCGCTCCGTCACGATACGTGACAAATATCAGCTTTAATTTATTCTGTAATGATCTCATTCTTTGTGTTTAAACCTCTGAACAACAAAACAATCAATGATTCATTTATTAATAAGAGTAGAATTACATAACATTACTCATAATATAAAGTTAATGTTAATGTTATACTGTTTTAATATTTGTTAATGTCAGTAAGTTAATCCAACATGAATTGTTACAGTTTCAGTCAAAATGATTCAACCCCCATCGCAAATTTAAACACAAAGAATGAGATCATTACAGAATAAATTAAAGCTGATATTAGAATGATTGAAACTACAACACAACTTTACACATTAATTAAATAATTCAGTGTTACACAGTAAACAGCATTATAATCATTTTACTTTTATAAAGATGGGTTAAACCTATAATATTAATATGAATATTTTTCCTGGTGTAATTAGTTGCAGCAGGTGTGCTTGAGCTGGAACACATGAAATACCTGAACTGGCTAGAGGCAGAAAACGCATGAAATACCTGAACTGGCTAGAGGCAGAAAGTACATGAAATTCCTGGACGGGGCAGAAAAAGGAAGCTATCAACGGCTGCAAGCAGATTTCTGAGAAGGCAGGATGTGAAAAACCCTCGAGTGACTGCAAAAAGACCTGCAGCAAGACTTGGTGTAACAGGCAGTGAAGTTTCAGTGAGCACAGTAAGGCGTGTACACAGAATGTTTCCATGACAGAGCTCCAAGACGTTCACCACTACTGACCCAAAAGCACAAGAAAAGTCACCTCAAAATCATATAAATAATCCACAGAAGTTTTGGGATTCTGTTCTGTGGAGCGATGAAACAAAACTGGAACTTTTCAGCAGGACGGATCAGCGGTATGTCTGGAGGAAGAAGAATGAAGAAAGAACACTCTGTACACAGTCGAGCATGGTGGTGGCTCGGTGATGCTCTGCGGCTGCTTTGCATCCTCTGGCACTGGAAACCTGCAGCGTGTGGAAGGCGAGATGGATTCATTGAAGTATCAGGAAATCCTTGGAGAAAACTTCACGTCGTCTATGAGGAAGCTGAAGCTTGGGCATCATTGGACATTCCAACAGGACAATGATCTCAAGCATACCTCAAATTCCACTAAGGCTTGGTTGCAGAAGAAGTCCTGGAAGATTCTACAGGGCCATCACAGTCACCTGACTTGAAGGCCATAGAAAATCTCTGGTGGGATTTGAAGGCGGTGGTTGCAACACGCAAACCCAAGAATATTACTGAACTGGAGGCCGTTACTCACGAGGAACGGGAGAAGATTCCTCAGGAACGCTGACAGAAGCTCTGCATCTTGTTTGCAGCAGGTCAGAACATCAAAAGGAGCTTTACTAAGTACTAAAGATGCTCGCCATGAAGGGGTGAATAACTTTTGAAACTGGAGAAATCATTAGAAGTTGCATTTTCAGTTGAATTTGGGGAAACCGCTTGAAGCATTCGGTGTGTCGAACTATTTCAACTGCTTTTGTTTGATTTGTTCATCGCAAACAGCTGAAAGTCTGTACATTTTGACAATAAACCTGATTTGCAATGGGGGTCGAATCACATGATTGCAGCTGTATAATAAGTAAGACTGGGCTGTATAATACCGATATAGTGATGATGCATCACTGACCAGCTGGATATTTTATGGAAATGTAAATGATCACATTTACATTGTAAATGATAGATACACACCTGAAGCTGATTGTTTACTGTTGTACCTTTTTATTTCATCTTTTAATATTTTCCACCTGTTTCTTGTTAAATAATTTATCATTGTAAAATGTTTAAATATAAAATGCTTCAGCTGATCTGCTTGTGTGTGTGTGTGTATGTGTGTATGTGTGTGTGTGTGAAACGAGTATAACACTGATGTGATGTGCTGCTGTGAGTACACTGTACACTGAGAACGGAGACAGACTTCCACCACTGTACCGAGTCTACCCCTAACACCAGTGACGTCATAAGTAAACTGGTGTTCTGATAACTATGGGAAGTCTAAACTGGGCAACTCGGAAGAACCGCGCAGCGCGGGACCAAATACCTGCGTGACCCACTGGGAAGCGCGGCGCGAATCACGCAGCAGCGTGTCGTGCTGGTGTTAACGTGGGTTTCTGCGCATGTGCACTTCATTTTTGTACCGTTATAACATGAAGGTGTTTTCTGATCATCAGAGAACCAAACATCAACTTGTGTAGATGATCACAATGCGCTCCCTGGAATTTCATGCTGGAGAGCTGGGTTTTCAGTAAAAATAAAATGATAGAAATAAAGTAGATCAAGAGATGGATAAAGTTCTCGCAGTGTTTTGTGGAAAATGTGGAAGGACGGTTTGATCAAACCAAATAAACCACGGGACGTCTTCTGTTCATTATTATTATTATTATTATTATTATTATTATTATTATTATTACTGTTATTATTATTATTATTGTTGTTGTTGTCGTCGTTGTTGTTGTTTCTGTGTTTAAAAATTATTCTAATTAATCTATTTCAGAAAGACAACATTCAGGACTTTATAAAGTCACTAAGTCACTTCAGCTGAAGATTTTAAATAAATGTATGAAGTGAAATAATTCAATTGTAAAAGATTTTTTAAAAACCATTTAGCTTTGTTTACAAAATTCCACTATGTTCCTGTAAATTTGTTTTAAAACAAAAACAGATTTTCCTGTGAATCACACTACAGACACAAGATTCTTTAAATGTTCTTAAACAGTCACCTAAATGTGGATTTAATGTTTTTGTGAATAAAAGTTTATAAAGTTTCTATAAAGATAAAGAAGGTGTGCTGCGGGTTTAAATCTCACACAGAGACAGTGCTTTAAATGGAGTTTATTTTTGTCCACTTTTACAGTGCCTTTAATGAACGGAATAAACAGGTTGTGTCCCAAATCACACTTCAGCACTAAACAGTGTGGTTATTAGTACCACTTCGGAATGTTATTTAAACACACTAGTTAGTGAGGAAGTGTACGGTTTGGGACGCGGCCGTGTGAATGAAGCAGCACCAGAATAAAAAACAGAAACTAACCAATATTTATATTAATATTTACAAAATATTTTCATGTTCTAGTATTTTAGGAGGCTTACTGAAAAAAGAAGTAATCGCATTTGCTTTAAAAAAAAAATGAAAATGAAAAATAACTCCCAGTTTTTCCCTTAATTTCAATAAATCAGTGTTAATCTGCTCAGTTTGAGGAATCACACTCGTGGAAAAGTGAAAAGCAGAATGAACCACTGCAGATTGGGACACAGCTTAGCTTCGTGTGCTAATGCCATAAGAAAAGTCCACGTTATTGTGTCAGTGACGTCACAGAAATGATACCGATACCCATGATGCATTGCGCGCTTTGTTCCAGGGTAAACGGCTCATTTGATGCGGTGTGAGATTGTCCTGAATTAAAGGCTGACTCTCAGAATGGACCCGAGGCACAATAACTGAATAACCAGCCATTCCAGGTTCTGTGTTAGACACACAGTGCACTACACCAGCTGTAGGATTCAGTCTTATTAAAATTCTCCATGTAGCCTTCAAAAACTTACAGAGAAACCATTTGGGGTTCCTTAAAGAACCTTTTGATGAACTGAAGAATAAATGTTGTACCATATTTCTGTTTGTGAAAGTGTTAACTGAGCGTTGTGAACAATAAAATAAATAAATAAATCATTCTCTTCATGGCATGAGTCTAAAGAACTTCTTGAGTGTAGTGAGGGAGTGGTGAGCGGTTTAGGACGTGCCCCAGTGAGGAACACTGTGCTGCTAATTGGATCGAACCTCCTTTGTTTCCTCAAAAGCTTTTGTAATGTGAAAAGAAGTCACCTTCTTTCTCCTGAATGTGTTCTGTAAACTGTCCTCCGAGACTCGCTCAAATAAAGGCCTTTTCCCAAATGTCTCCATATTGATCAAACTACAAATAAAGACTTCTGTCCCCGATGTAGTAGTACACTTATGTAGGGAGCTACAGAAATGTACTACAGCACTTAAAATGGACGATCGGCTGAATTCTAAATAGTTCTATTAAATTAGTTACAGAATAATTCTTTACAGTCTGAGTAGTGTACTTTATGTCCAAAAGTGAGCAGTCAGTGTCGACTCAGTGTGTCTGTGAAGTTTTGTGAAGAAATACATTCAGATTTGAATCACTCAGTGAAAGTGTTCATTTCTCAAGAAAATGTAAGAATGCTAACCACGCCCATAACCCCGCCCCAGTTCCACCTTAACCACACCCTAACTCCACCCCTACCCTTAACTTTAATCTTTAGGATTTATAAAGATCTATTGAAGTGAATTGTGAATGTGTGAGACCGGCTGTGAGACAGACAGGTTGTGAGACAGGTTATTTCAGTTAGAATGGATGAATCTGTCTTCTTTTTAGGGACCCTCTTAAGTGCGCATATAAGGGAACACTTGCCCTGTGTGAACAGAGCCCTGTTCCCTAATCCCTAATCCCTAATCCCTACAGTGAAGCCGGACCAACTGTAGGCTTTTTTTAAGAGTTTTAAATCTCTCAAACTAGTGCACTAGTGCATGTAGTGAACATGTCGCGGTTTCACACACAGCCCGAGCTTGCTCTGTCCCAAACCGCACTGAATAAAGTCTGAATGATGTGTGATTTGTGACGCAGAAAGAAACTCACACAGAGTCCAAAATGATCATATAAATAATAACCGGGAGTCCAGCTCTAACGGAAATAAAATAAAATAAAAAATCTCATAAAATTCAGCAGGAGGTGGTAGAGAGAGGAGAGTAAACTACGCGCTAAGTTGTGTGTGTGTGTGTGTGTGTGTGTGTGTGTGTGTGTTTAAAACAGGTTGGTCTTGAGCGCGCCCGGTTTTCTGTGGAAGGATGAGAGCACACCGGCGAACGGTCCGGCGCTCGCGCTGTCTCCGGGCTGCCAGCTCTTCAGCAGGTCCGGAGCGGGAGCGGGAGCAGCAGAATTGACACCGGGCCACGCGGGAGATTTGAGCGCGTGGTGCATGGACGGCGAGCTCGAAGCGTTGCCAAAGCCACCGGAAGACGGACTGGGGCTGAGGCTGCTCGCACCCGGACTGCCCGTGGTGTTGGCCGAGCTTGGTAAAGACGCCGTGCTGTCCGGTGTCGGGCTGCATGTGGACTCTTTAGATTCGTCGTCCTCGGAGGATGCGCGCGCCTCGCCCGGTTTCTTGGATGTAACACTGGCGTTTCCGGTGTTTCCGCCGCCCTTTGCGTTGGCCGCGCGCTCCTGTTTGCGGAATTTTGCGCGTCGGTTCTGGAACCACACCTGCGCAAATACGCGTTAAAAAACACGTCGTTATTGATCTATACCCTTTATACGATACAATTAATCCTCAAATTCCACACTTAAAGAACCGGGAACGCTTTCTGGAGAATATTTCAGGTGTTTATTCATTGATTCATTTGACTCATCAGCGGAACTGTTACAGTGCCTTCAGGAAAAATATTAAAACATGGTCTAAAGAACTTTAAATTCAGATCCATTCCCCTAAAATTCTCAGAACAGAAACATCCTGAACGTTATTCAGTGTTAATCCGGTTTATTATACACAGATGGAGAAGATTATACACACATTCAATAATAATAATAATAATAATAATAATAATAATAATAATAATTACCTGAACTCTGGCCTCGGTAAGGTCGATCTTGAGCGCGAGCTCCTCGCGGGTGTAGATGTCGGGGTAATGCGTTTCAGCGAACACGCGCTCGAGCTCCTTCAGCTGAGAGCTCGTGAAGGTGGTACGGATCCATCGCTGCTTCCGCTTCTCATTCAGACCGGTTGGGTCCGAGAAGAATTTATATGGAACTGTGAGGAGACAGAGAGCGCGCGGACATCGGTGTTATAATAATAATAATAATAATAATAATAATAATTGTAATAATAATTGTAATAATAATAATAACAACAATAATAATAGTACAAATAATAATAATAATAATAATAATAATAATAATAGGAGACGGGGTGCGCGAGGCGAGGTTTTCCGTGTGGAGTCGGTGGTCCGCTGGTTACGGTACTGGTACTGAGGGCACCGGGCACCAACAGCAGCACGTGTTCTTTTTTAAGCTTTATGAAATTAACTTCACTCCTTCCGGCGCGTGACGGTGACGGTGTGGTCGGTGATCAGGGTTTGACTTTCTCCAGTCACTCTCGGTTCTTTTCTCGCTCCAAATGCACATCCACAGTCTTCTGCGCGCTCGTGCTTTCTGTCTCTCTCGCTGTCTGTCTGTCTCTGTCTCGCGCTCTGCTCTGCTCCGCCCGGTGCAGCTCGCGCAGCGTTTATAATAAACTTGGCAGTCCGCGAGACAATAGCGAGGCGGTGGTCCCTCTTTACATGACAATGTCTCGAGAGCTCGCGCCCTCCTCCTCCTCCCGCCCCTTCGCTATAGCGCATCCCGAGCGCTCGCGCTTTAACCCTTTACCTGCGCACGGGGCAGATATTCCTTATTGCTGATTTCCCCCCGGTGTTAAAGTGCTCACTGACGAGCTCCAGAGTTTCACACGTTTCAGTTTGGAACGAGCTCGAGGTGTTTCAAAGTCACGTGACGCATGCAATAATAATAATAATAATAATAATAATAATAATAATAATCAGCAGCATAACGCAGAAAACTCAGCTGTAGTGACAAACTACATTTCTGCTCACGCGCAGGTTAAAGCAGTTCACACTGAAACGAATATGTAAATTTAAAAATGCAAATTAATTATACCTAATTAAAATAATGAGTGTTTAATAATTAATGTTCGAACAGAAATTCTTATTCAGGATTTAACACCACACAATGATCTCGTTTTTTAAATATCTAAAATGATCATTTTCTTCTAATCTGCTGCTTCGTTCTTTAACGGGACTCTTACCGGGAGCCCGCGTGCTGTCTCGCGACTTTTTAAGCGATTATTATTATTATTATTATTATTATTATTATTATTATTATTATTATTATTATTGATGGTGGTGTTGTTTTTTCATTAGGAAAAGTGTGTTTATTTTGTATCTGTTTGGAGTGTGTCAGTATTTAATAATAAAAATTCACCGGATGTTCTCAGCACACGGTGTCGTGATGCACATTTGTAAAATTTTTGATTAGGTCGTTCATGATTTTTCTTACGACTTATGTCGTGTAAAATACAACAAATTATTAATCCCATCAGTAAATATAACTGTTTAACTAAGGCACTAGGGTTATTTCAGGGGTTCTTTGGAGCGATAAGGGTTCTAAAGGGTTCTGAAGCTCTGGTGAGAGAGTGTTTTAGGAGAACATTAAGTGGTACCCCTAAAGGGCCACCTGAAGATCCCGTTATTTTTAGAGCGCGCTGCTCAGCTCCATTTCCTGAGCATCCACAGTGTTAAATAAACACAATAGAACACCACCTCACTGCTGCAGTGCTGAATGAACTGCTCCAGGATTAGAGGAACAGAGTTGGATGAACACGTGCAGTGTTTAACTCGCTTGACTTTTATAGTGTTTAAACCCGTGCACGTGCATAATGAACACACTACGGTTAATTTAACTCATCTCATAAACACTGATTTGTGTTGAAGACCCGATTGTTTAAGGTGTTCCGTGTGCTTAGTCTCGTGCTCGGATCACTAGGCCATCTTCCTCCTCCTCCTCCTGTCTGTGAGCGCGCGCTCCTATTCAGCACCGTTTTTCTCTCGAGGCGCTTTCGTCACGCTGCATTTCGGTAATACGAGGCGTCTTTCTCCCGTCGCGCGCCATCCATCACCGGGCAAATTACGCGTGTTTCCGGCGCACGTTTTGTTTCCTGCCACCGCGGACAGCTCGCGCCCGTGTGCAGGATACACGATGACGCGGCGCGTACACACCGGCGGCGCGCGCACACCGAGAGCTGTTTCTATGAAATAAGACCTTTCACCGAGTGCTGCATCACATTTCTGCTCTTCCTGTCTCACTCAGAGAGATGCAGCTGCTTCAGAGATTAAACACTAAGCAAATAAACACTCAGGCTAATGTTCAGATTCAGAATGCTAATGGTGCTAATGATGACCGAAAGTTAAAATTCATCCATTACCACGAGTTTATGTAATAATTCAGTACTTTCTTTTTATTCGTTAGCAACATTTTAATTATTATTTTTTATTATTCTGTACAATATCAAATAACAAACACGCATTTTAATTCTTGATTTATAAATGTGAATATTTAAAGTTATTGATTTAAATAAACAAATAAAACAATCTTTTTAAATTATAATATATATATATATATGTATGTATGTATATATACATATATACATATACATACAGCCTTATTCCAAAATGGATTAAATTCATTATTTTCCTCAAATTTCTACAAACAATACCCCATAATTACTATGTGAAAGAAGTTTGTTAGAAATCTTTGCGAATTTATTAAAAATAAAAAACAAAAAAAGCACATGTGCATAAGTATTCACAGCCTTTGCCATGACGCTCAAAATTGAGCTCAGGTGCGTCCTGTTTCCACTGATCATGCTTGAGATGTTTCTGCAACTTGATTGGAGTCCACCTGTGGTAAATTCAGATGATTGGACATGATTTGGAAAGGCACACACCTGTCTATATAAGGTCCCACAGTTAATAATGCATGTCAGAGCACAAACCAAGCCATGAAGACCAAGGAATTGTCGGGAGAAAGATTTCAAACAAACTTCTTTCACGTTGTCATTACAGGGTATTGTTTGTAGAATTTTGAGGAAAATAATGAATTTAATCCATTTTGGAATAAGGCTGTAACATAACAAAATGTGGAAAAAGTGACGCGCTGTGAATACTTTCCGGATGCACTGTATGCTGTCCTCTGCCCTTCATTGCACAGCGCAAGTGCATGAAGGAAGAGACTTTAATTTTGAGAAAGAATGGTTTATGGATATCCCAGAAAGTGAAGAGCTGTACGTACATTTACATTTATTCATTTAGCAGACGCTTTTATCCAAAGTGACTTACAAATGAGAAAATACAAGCAAACCTATATTGGTGTGACAAATTTTGTGCATGTTCAGTCAAATTAAGTGACATGCAGTTGCATGTTATTTTTGTCCCAGAATCAGAGCCTCACGTCTCATCAGCCAAAAATAAAGAACAAACAGTAGAAAGACATGGGACTGTGGGTCAGATTATGTGAGAGTGGGAAAATTACAGATTGGGAACAGAAACCCACCTACAACATGTGGTACAGCCCGACGCCTGGAGTTTATAAAAAATTCTTTCTGGAAATGTGCAAGGTTAACCTGGATGTAATATGTCATGACAAGGGAATGTTTCTGAACCTTGGGACAAGCCCCACACCCCTAGAGATACACCCACAATTGAAGAAGGTGCCTCTCAGGTTGTGGGCCCAAGGGAAAGATGACGGAGGCCTGATTAGAAGTGATCAGTCGTGACCAGTCGTGATCACGCCCAAATCTGACTTTAGGCCCAGACAATCTCAATACCCTCTTAAATCAGAAGCTATTGAGGGCATTGGACCAGATTTTAATTCATTATTGAGGCAGGAGTCATTGTTCCCTGACCTGATTCGTCAGTGCACACTCCAATATTTCCAGTGTGAGAAGCAAAAAAAAAAACCTACAACCTGGTGAATGGTGATTTGTACAAGATTTGTAAGCGGTTAATGCAGCAGTCAAACAGAGAGCTCCAGACGTGCCAAATTTTCAGTATATCTCTTGATAAAGACAATCAGTTTCAGTTTGCATTCATATTTGACGGACATGCTTACACTTTTAGCACCTCTACCACATTCTCCAGGGCACAGTGTGAAACTGACACCATTAAATTGTTGCAGCGTCTTGCCAAAGAGGGACACAAAGCCAGTCTCTCCAAATTACAGTATGTACAACAAGAAGTGAGATTTCTTGGGTCATGACATTTCTGCAAAGGAAAGAAACTCTCCGCTGAAAGAGTATCTGCAATCCAGAAGATTCCCAAGCGTCTGACGAAGAAACGGGTTCTATCTATCCTACGTATGTGTTCGTATCGCAGAACTTTCATTCTAAACCATTCCAGTCTAGAAGCACCACTCAGAGAGATGGCATATGCGACAGGTTGGACAGTTCATTCTTAGGTAAGTTGGATCCGAGTCGCTGCAGAGTTTCCCCTGTGTGTATGTGCAGTAGCAGCAGCTGAGAAAGCTGTGGTGTCGTCCAGAGACCTGGTAAGTTACTCAGAATTGATCCTCTTGGGTCCACATGAGGTGTTGTTACTCCTACTTGAACAGAAAACCTCACACCTGTCCACCCAATGGTGGCTGCACCATAACACTATACTACCAGACATGCCGAATGTCACTATAAAATGATGTGCTGTCCTTAACCCTGCTACTCTTCTTCCAACAGAGGGAGACGGGAAACCACATGATTGTGTTGTACTGACTAACGAACTCTGCTCTCCTAGAGTCGACCTGAAAGATGTTCTATTGGAAAACTCAGATCTGATCCTCTTTGTGGATGGATCTGCGTCACGTGACCCAGAGACAGGTAAAAATCGAGTGGGCTATGCTGTAGTGACGGCACACGAGACGGTCTGTCAGGAAGTCTCCCCTGAAACCTTTCAGCACAAGCAGTTAACTGTATGCCCTCATAGAGGCATGAGGACATGCTGAGGGACAGTCAGTAAATGTCTACAGTATCAGTAAATATCTCTAATTACTCTAAAAAAACAAAAATTGTTTACTCTGTTTGTGCAACTCATAACATGGGTTGAGGTTTGAAGGTAGAGAAGGCCACGTCCCTACGTCCAAACAGGACTCAGACACGGTAGTGATAATGATAATCTCCAGTGCTAATGGCACACCTTTTGTGAGCCATGCCCTTAAGTAGGTGGGTGAATATTTGAGTATTGAATTAAAGCAGCACTGTGCATATCATCCAGCTAGTGGTGGGGTGGTAGAGAGAGAAAATGGGACACTAAAAAATAGATTGAGCAAATGCTGTTCTGAAACAGGTTTAGGATGGGCGTAGCCCCTTTGGGATACTGTTTGGGAGACCTCCACACACAGGAATTGGGCCTGTGACAGTTACTCTTCCCGATGCAGCAACATGTGATGATGCAATGTTAAATTACTGTGCAACCCTGTCCTCTGCTCTGCACTCTATCCACAAACAGGTAAAGGCAGCACTTCCAGCTCCAGCCACGGGTCCGCTGCATGATCTGAAGCCCGGAGAGTGGATCATGATCAAGGACTTCCGCAGGACCAGGTGGAACAAGCCACGGTGGCCTGGGCCATTCCAGGTTCTCTTTGTCACTCATTTAGCAGTGAAAGTCAACCAGAGAGCCACATGGATGCATGCGAGCGACTGCAGGAGTGTGCCAGAGCCGAGCACTGAGCTGGACTGCACTAGGAGAACTAGACCGTAATTCTCTATCAAGAGGCCTCTAGGAAGACATACACTCATGAGCAACGATCTGCATAGACACACCCACACACATGACACACTACACCCCGACACATCAATACACCAATCCCACACAACTCCACGATAGACTGTCTTAAGTGGTATCTAGTAGCACGCTCCATCACTGACATAAACAGACTGTGGGACTTTTGTTACCACGCACGGGCAGCCTCAGAGCTCCTTGACTGACTATTGTAGGATAGACTCAAATTCATAGATATAGATGTATGCCAAGATATTGGCGCCTCTGTAAACCGTCCTGTATCGCCTTTCGTCAGAAGAATCATTACCAACAGTGCTACCCACACAACGTCACATGTCCCCTCATCACACAGACACATAATGGTTGTTCTATCATTGAACACATGCAGTCTGCGATACGCAACCCTCCGCAGACTAGCGAGACCTGGTTTGATTGGCTGAACTCAGTACTCGGGGGATGGGGCTTGTGGATATCAACCGTCTGTCTACTGATAGGTGCAATAATTCTTCTTGTCTTGCTCATTTTGCCTTGTATTGTTTCTCTCGTTCGGAGCAGTCTCTCACGCTTGTTGAAATCACTAATGACCAAACGCTGATGTTGACTGATCACTGATTACGATCCCTATGATGACCAACCTGACTTGTATCCTAAACCTGACTGGGTATCAGATTCTCTCGGTGACACTGACGATGACGACCCACTGACATCCATTTCACGTCTATTGTAAATATTCCTTTGACCATGACGACTCTCATTTCACCCTAAATGAGCTTGCTTGACAACAGGATACTTTATATCCGCAAAAACAGCCTTAGCGCCTTCATGATGTCTGTATTATGATGAATTCAGTTGAACCGTGAAAGGAGTCTGAAGTTCAGATGTACTCACAGCATAGTAATTTCTCTGTTAATTTTATTTATCATATTTTGTAATGATAAAATGGAGGAAATGTGAGGGAAATGATTCATTTTTACTTTGTAATAAGTTTGTTCTTGTTCTGTTTCATTCTCATCTGAGGATAACGCCTAAGAAGGCCATGTAATGTCACTGAGATCAGTACAGAATGTTTATCTGCTTACAGAGACACAAACATGTTCTTCTGTTCAAGGTTCATCTAAAAATCTTCCAAGATCCTAAAACAAAAGTTTGAACTGCCTCAAACTGCTTCTTATCGGTACACAGAATTATGTCACGTTCTGCGTTTCACATATATAGTAGTGGTTTAGTACAAGCACTTCAGAGCGCTCTCATTATTCTATCCTGCTTTATTCTATCCTGTATTAACCATCTTTCTGTAATAAACCTTTTTACCTTCAGAGGACGAGTCTGTGAGAGTTGTCTAATTTCCACGACAACTGTTAAACTGAACCGTGTGTGTGTGTGTGTGTGTGTGTGTGTGTGTGTGAGCTTCAGTTTAACCTCGTTCACATTTCATCCACAGTGATATGCAGTGAGACGGAATTTAATCAGGTTTAAAAACAGGGCTAATGATCACGGCTCTCTGCTAGTGCTGGGATTTAAACTCACAACCTTCTGATCCTGAGCACTGAACCTGTAACTAACACACACAGCTCTGTGTGTGTGTGTGTGTGAGTGTGTGTGTGTGTGTGTGTGTGTGTGTAAGAGAGACAGAGATGGTGGTGGTGCTGCACTTTTTCTGTCCTTGTATCATTTAATAGGAAACAGAAGTTTTCCTCCACACGGCTGTGTAATAAATACACTGTAATGTACTGATACTGACTCTGGTGCTGAGAGTCTGATATTCTACTCATTTACTGCTAATGTTCTGACACCAACATCAGATACCAGGTGACCTAATATCACACAGTATACAGGAAACAGGAAATTACAGCGATGTACACAACACTGTAACCAAAACTCTACACACAACACTGTACACAACACACAACACTCTACACAACCCTGTAACCAAAACTCTACACACAACACACAACACTCTACACAACACTGTACACAACACTCTACACACAACACTCTACACAACCCTGTAACCAAAACTCTACACACAACACACAACACTCTACACAACACTGTACACAACACTCTACACACAACACTCTACACAACCCTGTAACCAAAACTCTACACACAACACTCTACACAACCCTGTAACCAAAACTCTACACACAACACTCTACACAACACTCTACACAATACTGTAACCAAAACTCTACACACAACACTGTACACAACACTGAACACAAAAATCTACACAACACTGTAACAAAAACTCTACACACAACACTGTACACAACACTGTAACCAAAACTCTATACACAACACTCTACACAACACTCTACACACAACACTGTACACAACACTGTAACCAAAACTCTACACACAACACTGTACACAACACTGTAACCAAAACTCTATACACAACACTCTACACAACACTGTAACCAAAACTCTACACACAACACTCTACACAACACTGTAACTAAAACTCTACACACAACACTCTACACAACACTGTAACTAAAACTCTACACACAACACTCTACACAACACTGTAACTAAAACTCTACACACAACACTCTACACAACACTGTAACTAAAACTCTACACACAACACTGTACACAACACTGAACACAAAAATCTACACAACACTGTAACCAAAACTCTACACACAACACTGTACACAACACTGTAACCAAAACTCTATACACAACACTGTACACAACACTGTAACAAAACTCTACACACAACACTCTACACAACACTGTAACCAAAACTCTACACAGAACACTGTACACAACACTGTAACAAAACTCTACACACAACACTGTACACAACACTGTAACTAAAACTCTACACACAACACTGTACACAACACTGTAACCAAAACTCTACACACAACACTCTACACAACACTGTAACCAAAACTCTACACACAACACTCTACAATACACTGTAACCAAAACTCTACACACAACACTCTACACAACACTGTACACAACACTGTAACAAAACTCTACACACAACACTGTACACAACACTGTACACAACATTGTAACCAAAACTCTACACACAACACTGTACACAACACTCTACACAACACTGTAACCAAAACTCTACACAACACTGTACACAACACTGTACACAACACTGTAACCAAATCTCTACACACAACACACGGCACTCTACACAATACCTTGATCAACACATTACACTGTACACAACACTGTACACAACACCTTACAAAACACTGTACACAACACTCTACATGACACGCTGTACACAACACTGTACAGAAATATGTATTTAAATATTTATGAATGGTCCACATGTTAACCTCACTAATTTGATTATGGTCATCAGTCTGCTATTGATTCCCTCTGTGTGTGTGTGTGTGTGTGTGTGTGTGTGTGTGTGTGTTTAAGTGTTTACTGCTCTGCTTCATATCAACAGCACAAAGAGGAATGGCTCTGTACCTATAGCAATACACCTTTTAACTGTCATGTACACACACACACGTGCGCACGTGAACGCACACAAACATGCACGCACAAACACACACACGCATGCACACACACACACAAACACGGATGCACACACGCACAAACACACACGCACACACACGCACACATGCATGCACACACACACAAACACGCACGCACGCACACACACAGGCATGCACAAACGCACACACAAACGTACACACAGATGTACACACAGTACCTTTTTAGCCCAGTAGTTGAGCTCCTTGTTGATGAGCTGAATGAGCTCCGAGTGGCAGAAAGGCAGAAAATAAACGATTTCATTAATCCGTCCCAGAAATTCGTCGCGTCTGAACTGGGCCTGAAAGAACAACGCACCCATCACGATCCATTACCATGACAACTTGGCGAATAGGACTCCACAATTCCACAATCACTTTATAAACCATGGCCATGGACAAATCCTTGTTTCTGACTGGCTGGAAAGTGTGAGTGTGTGTGTGTGTGTGTGTGTGTGTGTGTGTATCTCTGATCAAACCATGTCGTGTAGCTAAAGGATGAAATATATAACATACTGTCGATCCATGCGGAAATGTGTGTACCTTCAGTATGGGCCGAATCACTTCCTCTTTAAACTTCTTAGAGATGGTGATCTCACTCTGCTGAACCTCATCTAGAATAAACCAAACACACACACACACACACACACACACACACACACACACACAGACACACACACACACACACGTACGCGCGCACACAGAGGATATTCAGTGTTACTGCAGCTTATGAAAGGTTGGTAGCTGTGGGGACAGGGGATAGGGGACAGCTGACTGGTGGAGGGGAATTGGGGAGAAAATGAGGTTAATAAAAAGACGTCTCACCCAGACTGTCTGCCAGACGGCGGCGACTCTGCTCCTGAGCTTCCTGTCTGAGCTGCAGTGCATGCTGGGCGATTTCATCACTCGCCACATTGGAGGTCATGATGAAGATGGCGTCCTTGCATTCAATGGTTTTCCCTTTCCCATCCGTCAGACGTCCCTGACCCAGAGATATTTCAATAAAATAAACTCAAAGATCACTTGACACTGTGAATCAGTGACTCAGTGACACAGTGAATCTGTGACACAGTAAGTCAGTGATACAGAGACACAGTGACTCAGTGAAACAGTGAATCAGTGCCTTAGTGACACAGTGAATTAGCGATACATTGACACAGTGATGCAGTGAATCAGTGCCTCAGTAAATCGGTACCTCAGTGACACAGTGAATCAGCGATACAGAGACACAGTGAATCGGTGCCTTAGTGACACAATGAATCAGCGATACAGTGACAGTGAATCAGCAATAAAGTGACACAGTGAATCAGTGCCTCAGTGACACCGAATCACTTTCTCAGCAATACAGTGACAGTGGATCAGCAATACAGTGACTCAGTGAATTAGAGATACAGTGAATCATTGACTCAGTGCCTCAGTTACAGTGAATCAGTGCCTCAGTGACAGTGCATCAGTGACTCAGAGTATCAATGACACAATGAATCACAGTGATTCAGGGATTCAGTAACACAGAGACTCAGTGTGACACTGACACAGTGACTGAGTAATACACATTACATGTACACATTGTTACGCACTGTTATACATTAGATGTACACGTCACACACATTGTTACACACGTTACACATTACATGTGCACGTGACACACATTGTAACACAGTTACACATTAGATGTACACATCACACACATTGTTACAAATTACACATTGTTACACATTAGATGTACACATTACATACGTTGTTACATTGTTACAAATTCGATATACACGTTACACATTGTTACACATTAGATGTACATGTCACAGACATTGTTACACATTAGATGTACATGTCACAGACATTGTTACACATTAGATGTACACATCACACACATTGTAACATGTAATGTGTAACAGTGTGTAACAACGTGTGTGACGTGTACATCTAATGTGTAACAATGTGTGTGACGTGTACATCTAATGTGTACCAATGTGTGTGACGTGTACATCTAATGTGTAACAATGTGTGTGACGTGTACATCTAATGTGTAACAAGGTGTGTGATGTGTACATCTAATGTGTAACAAGGTGTGTGATGTGTACATCTAATGTGTAACAATGTGTAACATGTAACAAAATGTGTAACTGAGTATCTAATAGATAAATGAGACTTCTGGCTGAGCGATAGATGGAGTAAGACACAACTTTCGGGGCTCCTGCAACAACCGTTAATATTATTTTATAGGCACTTTTTTGTGGAGTGTTTTTGGTGTAAGTCGTGTCCAACACCTTAATCTTCACTTTTGATGTCCAAAATGCCAGCAAAATCCAAAGGCGGGAACGTTTCGTCTGTTCCGTTTCAGCGGCCTGCTCCACACGCCACATCCTCGCCTCGTAGTGATCCCTCCTCCCCCTGCGAAGGAGTTGTTATGCCCGCTGTCCCCCCCGATTTCAAGGAGGAGCTCCTCTCTTTACTCCGAAACGAAATGGCGGCCATTTTCAAAACCGAGCTCCAGGCGGCCTTGGGCGAAAACTTGACCTCTATCAAGGCAGAGCTACAGACCGTAAAGTCGGAATTGACAGTCAGTATTACAAATATCCAGTCGGAGGTGAGCACCTTGAAGAATACGGTGGGTGAAATGGAAACTTCACTCTCCACCTGCTGTGATGACATCGCTATGCTACAGGCTAGCGTAGCGAGCCTGGAGCACGTTTCTGCCGAGCTGGGGAGAGTGGGAAATAAATGCAAGGATCTCAAGGCTAGGTTGCGGCGCAACAATCTAAGCATCGTGGTTGTCCCTGAAGACTCGACCAGCTCGTCCACACCGACAGCTGTTTCCACTCTGCTTAAAGAGACTTTTAAGCTGGACAAAGAGCCCCTTCTGGACTGCGCTCATCGCACCCTACAGCCAAAGCCCAAACCCGGCGAGCACCCCCGCACCATAATCGCCCGACTCCATTATCATGCGGACTGTGTGGACATCCTGCGGCAGGCCAGAGCCCAACAACGGATGAAGGTGGGTGACATGGTTGTCTCTCTCTTTCCCGATCATACCGTGAAGATAGCCCGTGCTCGTGCCGCCTTCAATGACATCTGCCACCAGCTTCGTGAGATACCGGGAATACGGTTTGGTCTGCTTTATCCGGCACGCCTCCGCGTTACACATGACGGCACCGAGAGGGAGTTTAAATCCCCGGAGGACGCCAGAGCCTTCATTAAGACACTGATCAAGTAAGAAAACTGATAACATAACAGGCTGATTATCCGTCTCCAGAATTGAAATGGATGACTATTAACTCTACAACACATGATGTTGCAGTGAATATGTTTGTGTGCCTTGCTCTTTATCATTGTTTAGTTTGCAGGAGCCCGAACTTGGTTGACTATTACTATTGGGTCAACAGCTGTTAGCTTTTCTGTTAGGGATTTGACTCCTTGTGGAGTTTGCACTGGGTTCTCCATCGTTTGGGGATGGGGATGATGTAAGTGCTATGGTGAGGGTGGGAGGGGGTGGGACTGTTCACTGTCTTGCCAGTTTGGCCTGCCAAGTGTTTGATTGGAGTGTGTGAGTGTTTTCTCTTTTATTTTTATTTATTTATTTATTTATTTTTTCCCTTCTGGTTTCCTCTCCCCTTTTCCTTCTCTCAGAGGCGATGCTTCGTTTTCATTTTCTTCCTGCCATAAGCACTTAATAAATGTCCACTAATAGTGGAAATTCTGGCTGACATGTGAACTTTGTGAGCTGGAACATTAAAGGTATGGGGAGCCCTATAAAAAGATCTAGGGTATTCGCTCATCTGAAACGGCTCAATGCGGACATAGTGTTTCTACAAGAAACTCATATGCGCATCACAGACCAGGTTAGGCTTAAATGTCCATGGATTTCTGAGGTGTTTCACTCTAATTTCAACTCTAAGGCCAGGGGGGTTGCCATTTTAATTGGTAAGTCAATTCACTTTTCATCTTCCAAAGTAATATCAGATGAAAAAGAAAAGAGTGAATAGAAAAGAGATTTCTTTAATCAGCGCTCTGACTCTTGTACTAGATCAGAAAATCCTGAAATTATATTCATATCAACTCGAGTGTTTCACACAGATTATCAATAAAACACAAACACTCAATCCCTCTTGATGGTGTTTAATAAATGTATGATGAACACGTGTGCTGGTTTTCACACGTGTGAGTGACGTGAAGCTGAATAACGATAAACCTCAGCAACTAAGGAAATAATTTCACTTTTTGTTTTTTGGATAAAAGTTACAAATTTTTGTTGAAGTTGACATGTCTGAAACTCACACAGGGTCAAACACACACACGCACGAACACACACACACACACACGCACGAACACACACACACACACACCCCTCCCCTCTCTGCCCTCTCTCTCTCTCCGGTCCACCATTAGCTCAACGCTAATTCCATTAGCCTGCGCCCTGCTGCAGCCAGCTAATCGTGTTAGCATGGATCCGGCAGAGGTGCCTCAGGAACAAGGGCTACGATAACGCACCGTCGCCATAACAACCAGTGTGTGTGTGTGTGTGTGTGTGTGTGTGTGTGTGTGTGTGTGTGTTCAAGTAAAAGGAGACAGAAATAAATACATAATCTGAATGCGCAGATTGTTCATTTTTTGGGGGGTAACAGGGTCAAAGGACCTCGAGGTCGAGGAGTGTGAGTGTGTGTGTGTGTGAGTGTGTGTGTGTGTGTGTGTGTGTGTGTGAGTGTGTGTGTCTGTACGTGCATGTGTGTGTCTGCGTGGGCAGATGTAGCCATGTAAAGTTACAAAAGGCCCCATGGTAACAGTAATAATAATAATAATAACAACAACAACAACAACAAACACCTGCTCAGATTGCACGAGTTTAAGGGCAAGCGTAATTATGTGATGATCGATTATAAAATACATCACAATATTCTACACACTAAAATACCATCATCACCTTCAAATCTAAGATAAAGGCAACCTGAGTAAACACAATACAGTTTTTAAATGAACTAGCTGGACTAGACGTAACCAGGCCTGATTACTGCAAACCCTGTTCAATCACATCTACACTTAAATAGAACTTTTTCAACAGCATGAAGTTGGTTAAACGGTAACACTGAAAGAAATTCCAGAAATGATGAGGAAGAAGGTGATTGAAATACATCAGTCTGGGAAGGGTTACAAAGCTATTTCAAAGGCTCTGGGACTCCAAAGAACCACAGTGAGAGCCGTTATCTCCAAATGGAAAAACTCGGCACAGTAGTGACCCTTCACAGAAGTGTCGAACTTCCAAAACTCCTCCAAGAGCACAGTGACGACTCATCCAGGACGTCACAAAAGAGCCAAGGACGACATCAAAGGACTACAGGCCTCTCTTGCATCAATAAAGGTCACTGTTCATGACTCCACTATCAGAAAGACACTGGGGGAAAATGGCTCCATGGAAGAGCGACGAGGTGAAAACCACTGCTAACCCAGAAGAACATTAAGACTCGACTGAATTTCACCAATACCCATAACCGATTATTCAGAGTGGAATCGTCCGATACTGATAACCGATTATTCAGAGTGATATCGGCTGATACCAGTAACCGATTATTCAGAGTGATATCCGCCGATACCGAGAGCTGATTATTCAGAGTGATATCGGCCGACACCGATAACCGATTATTCAGACTGATATCGGCCGGTACCGATAACCGATTATTCAGAGTGATATCGGCCGGTACCAATAACCGATTATTCAGAGTGATATCGGCTGATACCAGTAACCGATTATTCAGAGTGATAGCCGCCGATACCGAGAGCTGATTATTCAGAGTGATATCGGCCAATACCAAGAACCGATTATTCAGAGTGATATCGGCCGATATCCATAACTGATTATTCAGAGTGATATCGGCCGATATCCATAACTGATTATTCAGAGTGATATCGGCCGATACCCATAACCGATTATTCAGAGTGATATCGGCCGATACCAAGAACCGATTATTCAGAGTGATAGCCGCCGATACCGAGAGCCGATTATTCAGAGTGATATCGGCCAATACCAAGAACCGATTATTCAGAGTGATATCGGCCAATACCAAGAACCGATTATTCAGAGTGATATCGGCCGATACCAAGAACCGATTATTCAGAGTGATATCGGCCAATACCAAGAACCGATTATTCAGAGTGATATCGGCCAATACCAAGAACCGATTATTCAGAGTGATAGCCGCCGATACCGAGAGCCGATTATTCAGAGTGATATCGGCCAATACCAAGAACCGATTATTCAGAGTGATATCGGCCAATACCAAGAACCGATTATTCAGAGTGATATCGGCCAATACCAAGAACCGATTATTCAGAGTGATATCGGCCAATACCAAGAACCGATTATTCAGAGTGATATCGGCCAATACCAAGAACCGATTATTCAGAGTGATATCGGCCGATACCAAGAACCGATTATTCAGAGTGATATCGGCCAATACCAAGAACCGATTATTCAGAGTGATATCGGCCGATACCAAGAACCGATTATTCAGAGTGATATCGGCCGATACCAAGAACCGATTATTCAGAGTGATATCGGCCAATACCAAGAACCGATTATTCAGAGTGATATCGGCCGATACCAAGAACCGATTATTCAGAGTGATATCGGCCGATATCCATAACCGATTATTCAGAGTGATATCAGCCGATACCCGTAACCGATTATTCAGAGTGATATCGGCCGATATCCATAACCGATTATTCAGAGTGATATCAGCCGATACCCGTAACCGATTATTCAGAGTGATATCGGCCGATATCCATAACCGATTATTCAGAGTGATATCAGCCGATACCCGTAACCGATTATTCAGAGTGATATCGGCCGATATCCATAACCGATTATTCAGAGTGATATCAGCCGATACCCGTAACCGATTATTCAGAGTGATATCGGCCGATACCAGTAACCGATTATTCAGAGTGATATCGGCCGATACCCGTAACCGATTATTCAGAGTGATATCGGCCGATACTGATAGCTCTGCCTTTTATGCCTTCTTATAAATGAATAATAATTAATTCCACAATTCTGAAAGAAATGCAAATAAAAACTTTCTTCTCTCCATTTCAGCAAGTTGTTTGACAGTAACTGGTCTCATCAACAGAAAACACATTACTCTAATTAACATTAACACATGAACTAAATTCTGAAGATTAAAGTAAGATTATAAACTTATTGAATGTTATTAATTCATATCATCATTGACTGAATTGTAAAAAAACCTCCTGTTAGTCTCACATTCACTCTCCACAAACACAAGCATTTCTACTTCATCACTGACATCAAACTGCTCATATATAATATACACTTTTTATATATTAACATTCACTGGATATGAAATATACTACTCTACAAATATATTTTTCTGTGCAATACATACTACTTTTTTTGTCAACTCAACTTCATTTTGTCATATCTCAACCCGGCCAGGACTCAGTTTCCCAAGAAGCAACACTCACCTCCCATGCACGCATGCGCTCACCATCCCCGGAGTTCTAATCTCCCACACCTATCACTAATCACACACACACTCTCTCCACTAGTATTTAGAGAGTCATTCGCCAAATGTTCATTGCGAAGTATACGTTCAGTTGACTTGTTCTCTGCGTTTCCAAGCCGTTGCCTATCATTTGTTTACTTAGTTTCCTCGACCTCTGTTTACGTTTCCGACTACGCTTTCTGCCTTGCCCTCTATTGCTTTGTTCGCCTGATCGCCTGACCTTTACCTGCTTTACGACCACGTCCTTAGAACGCCCCTTGACTCACGTACTACGTCTGCCGCCCGCTTCTGCTTCCGTGCCCCCTACGGTACGTGACACATTTAAATCTTTCAGCAGTGTACTGGCCCTTTAATTCAGCTCGAGCAGCGCAGGAAAAAATTCATTATTATTTTATTTTAACTGAAAAAAACCCTCTGTGTGTGTGTGTGTGTGTGTGTGTGTGTTAACATCATTTCTGTATAACTACATCATCTGCATAGCCACAGGCTGCAGTAAGTGTGTTTGATGGTCACTTTTTTATTTTATCACACACACACGCACACACACAAACACACACAAGCACACACAGTCCTGTATCTCTTACTCTTTCTCGTCTCTTTGACATCAGCATTTCTCATCTTGCTTTGTCTCTCTCTCTCTCTTTCTCTTAACAGCAGAAGTGTGTGTGTGTGTGTGTGTGTGTGTGTGTGCGCATGTGTGGGAGCTGATATATTCACTATATTAGTTGGAGAGGATCAATATTCTGCTGCTTTAACGGTCACCGCGCTGCGCCTCAAATTGCTTTCAGGACAATTTGCCACTGCAATAACTGCCCATTTATCAAATCAGTTTGAGAGAGGCTGCCTGTACATCTCTCTCTCTCTCTCTCTCACACACACACACACACACACACACACACAGAGCCACACACACACACACACAGAGCCACACACACACACAGAGCCACACACACACACACAGATACACACATACACACACACACAGAGCCATACACACACACACACACACACACACTAAGAGCCATACACACACACAGAGCCACACACACACACACACACACACACAGAGCCATAAACAGACATACACACACACACACACACACATTCTTTAACTTTGTAACACACATGCACAATCCCCCTTTACATTTCAGCAAGCTAAGAGAGATATTCAAGATGGAGATATTTTCAAAAATCAACACACACACACACACACACACACACACACACACAGGGCATGTGTTGGTGATGTGCTAATCGATCGGTAAGTGCAGTAATATAGCGTGTTTACTGAGAGGTGTGTGCGTTATTGTGCTGTAACTCATCTATGGTGTCTATCCGGGGAGCTGTACACACACACACACACACACACACACACACACACACACACTCGTCATGCACTCTGTTACGGAAAAATCAAAGAAAATAAATAAATGATTAGAGGATAAAAATGAAAGAAGAAGGAGACATGAAGGTCCAGAGAGACAGAGAGAGAGAGTGAGAGAGACACAGACAGAGACAGACACAAAGAGAGAGAGAGACAGAGAAAGAGAGACACACAGAGAGAGACAGGCACAGAGAAAGAGAGAGACAGACACAGAGAGAGAGAGAGACAGAGAGATAGAGAGAGCGAGAGAGAGAGACAGGCACAGAGAAAGAGAGAGAGAGACAGAGCGAGCGAGAGGCTCAGAGAGAGAGACAGACAGAGCGAGAGAGAGACAGGCACAGAGAAAGAGAGAGAGAGACAGAGCGAGCGAGAGGCTCAGAGAGAGAGACAGAGAGCGAGAGAGAGAGACAGGCACAGAGAAAGAGAGACAGAGACAGAGCGAGCGAGAGGCTCAGAGAGAGAGAGACAGAGCGAGCGAGAGGCTCAGAGAGAGAGAGACAGAGCGAGCGAGAGGCTCAGAGAGAGAGACAGACTTTTTGACTTTTAAATTGTCCTTTTTATTCAGTCATTTGGAAATCCTCCAAAATTCGAGACATGGTAGATAATGAAAAGGAAAAAAAATTCATTGATACATAAAAATAAAATAAATAAATAAATAAATAAATTTTAAAAATATAGAGAGAAAACAAAATATATATATATATATTAATAGTAATAAAAATAGTAAAAAATATATATAAGTTAACACGAAAACCCAAAGTAAAAAAAGGTAACTATTTCACATCCCGCTCTTTTTTTTAAAGAAAGATTAAGACTTAAAACTCCTGAACCTACAGAGCATAAAACCTCCCCAACTGCCCACAACTTTGAGTCTCGAGATAGAAAGAGACAGTGAGAGAGAGAGGGAGAGACGGAGACAAGAAAAACCAAGTACCTATTTCACAACCCACTCTTTTTTTTTTTTTTTTTTTTTTTTTTTAAAAATGAAAACTTAAAAGTCCTGCACCTACAGAGCATAAGACCTCCCCAACCGCCCAAACTTCCAAGAATTCCCGCAGCCTACGAGTCATTTTAAAAAAAACGTATTCAACTTTGAGTCTCGCTTTGACTAGTGCAGTTAGCAGTTTTTCCGCCTCCTGAGTGCCTCCTCCCTGCATTTTGTTTTTTCTTGAAAGCCAGATAGCAAGCTTGGCTTGGCCTATTATAAAGTTTAGTAGAACCACAGCTTTATTTTTTGGAACGTACTTTGGCCCATATATGTAAAGGCTTTCTGCCCATGTAACGCCCAGCCCTCTGCACCAGGCTCTAAGTAGAGAGAACAACCTTTGTAATCTTTGACAGTGCAAGAACAAGTGTTCTGCTGTTTCTTCTTCGCCACAGAAGAGACACTCCCTACCCCTAGTGGGGTCGATGTGTGCCACGTGTCTGTTTGTGGCCACGGCCCCATGCACTATCCGCCACTGAAGATCAGCTGTGCGCTTCTCTATGGGCGGTTTGTACAGGGACCTCCAGCATCCTCGTGGGGAAGAGTCTGGTTCCAACAGCCCTGACCAGTGTGACTCTTTCAGTCCTGTCAGAGCACCTCTGTGCCCAACTTTGATACATGTTTCATACAGTACTTTCTTCGAGGCGTCCTCCAAAGTTGTCAGTGACGGTGTTTTAAAAGATAAAAGAGCTCCTTCCTCTCGCTGATTCCCCTCTACTGCTGCGGAGATTCGTAGAGGTGAAAAGGCCTGCTGATTTTCCTCTCGGTCCTGTCCCAATGCTTCCCTGAAAAGGGAGGGCAGTGCAGAGACCACCTCTCCCAACAGTCTCTGCATGAGGCGGCTCGACAGTACCCCCGTCTCAGTGCACAGTTCTCTAGCCGTCTTCCATCTGTTGCCAGCCCTCAGATTCTTGATTTTTGTGAGTCCTGCTTTCCGTAAGCGCTGTCGAAGATATGTTGATTCTAACATTTTAGATCGTATCACCGAGTTGTAGAACAACGGCTCCTCTTCTATGTTGGGAAAAAAGTCTGCACCAGTCCTGCTGATGTTCAGTACTGAAGACCAGGCTCTCAGGACAGACTGGTAGAAAGTTGTTGTAGCTGATAGGTCCATTTCCTTCAGATTCAGCACGAATAGGTGTTTATCGTACGCCAGGTCTTCAATACACTGAAGTAGGGCACAGGCTGTGCTGGCCCACACTATCCCTTCCCCATAGAGTAGCCTCTGTGCCGTCTGCAGTCGGAAAGTCTTGACTCGACTTGACAGGTCAATCAAACCCTGCCCCCCCTCCTGCAATGGCAGGTAGAGAACAGGGGCACGAGTCCAGTGCTGTCCAGCCCAGAAAAAATCCACAATCTTCTTCTGAATTTCTTTGATCAAAAACCCTGGGGGGTCGAGGGCAGCGAACCGATGCCACAGCATGGAGGCAATCAGGTTGTTGACAACCAGTACTCTCCCCCTATAGGACAACTGGGGCTGAACCCAGGTCCATTGAGACAACTTGGCACCCACCTTCTCCACTACCCCCTCCCAGTTCCTATTTTGAAAATCTGGTGTTCCTAAAAACACTCCCAGGTATTTCAACCCAGCTTTTCCCCACTGGAGATTTCCGGGTAATGTGGGAGGGCCATGTTCCTGCCACTGCCCTATTAAAAGACTCTCACATTTATTCCAATTAATGCGTGCTGAAGAAGCTCTTGTGTACATTTCTAGGCTGCGAGTCAGTGTTTGTATATCATCCTGATCTTTTATAAAAACTGTCACGTCATCTGCGTATGCAGACAGGACCAGCTTTTCCTGCGCTCCACTCACGGACAGACCCCGTAGTTCTGCTCTAAGGCGGCATAGCAGCGGTTCTATAGCCAGGCTGTAAAGCTGGCCCGATAACGGGCACCCCTGTCTAATTCCTCTTCCCATTTTAACTGGGCAGCTAAGACCCCCTCCAACCTTGAGTGTAAAAAAAGCCTCAGAATAAAACATTTTCAACCACAGTAAAAAATTTCTCCCCACACCAAAGGCTTCAAGTGTCTGAAAAAGGTATTCATGATCAACCTTATCAAAAGCTTTTTCTTGATCTAACGAAAGAAGACCTAAATCCCATGAATTCCGTTTACATAGCTCTATAACGTCTCTAACAACAAAGATGTTATCCATTATTGTGCGGGCCGGTATGCAGTAAGATTGATTTCTGTGTACAATTGTGTGCATGCACTGTTTTAGTCTGTTAGCCAGGCATTTTGATAAGATTTTATAGTCACTACAAAGAAGTGCCACGGGTCTCCAATTCCTCAGGAGTCCCAGGTCTCCTTTTTTTGGCAGCAAAGTCAAAGCCGCTCTTGTGCAGCTCACTGGTAACCTTCCTGTGGTGAACGAACACTTGAAGACGTCCAGCAGGTCTGCACCTAGGAGTCCCCAAAAATGCTTGTACAGCTCGTTTGGTATTCCATCTATTCCGGGTGCTCTTCCCTGTGCGAGCTGCTGAACAGCAGTGGTCACTTCCTGCATTTCAAGGTTTGCGTCCAGCATACTGCTTTGCTCGAGGGTCAGTTTAGGCAGCTCCCTGAACAGCTCCTCCCTGCAGGATGGATCACAAGTCTCAGCGCGGTAGAGGTCGGTATAAAAGACTGTAGCTTCTCTCCTCATTTCAGCCGCCTCTTTTGTTATAGTTCCATCCGCTTTTCTAAGGTACAGCATCTGATTTTGTGGTTTCACCTTCCTGGAGAGATTGAAAAAGAAGGCACTGGGAGCGTCCATGTCCTTGATATTTGAAAAACGGGATCTTATTAGTGCTGTTTTGGCCTTTTCATGGAGGAAGGAGCTTAAAGACTTTCTCTTTCCCTCCAGCAAACTGCTCGTGTTAGGTCATTTCTACCAATTATTTCATTTTCTGTTAAAATTATCTCCGCCTCGAGTTCTTGTATTTGACCTTTTATTGTCTCTATTGAGTGTGCTGTGTATTTCTGACAAAATACTTTAATTTGTGTTTTTCCCACCTCCCACCAGGAGACCAAACTGTTAAAATCTTCTTTTGTTTTTTTCCACTCACCCCAAAAAGCCTTAAAATTTCTGCAGAAACCCTCGTCCTGAAGCAGTTTTGTATTGAAATGCCAATATGATTTATACTTTTTTGTGACAGGCATCAGTAGATCTAGAGTAATTAAATGGTGATCTGAAAAACCAGAGGGGCTCATGACTGCTTTATAGATATTATTTCCATTTGTTCTGGTGATGTAGAACCTGTCCAATCGTGCTGCAGTGATCCTCGTATTAGTAATTTTAACCCAAGTATATTTTCTGATTCCCTGGTTTCTCTCCCTCCACACGTCAAACCAAGCCACACTGTCTGATAAGCCCCTCAAGTGCCTTAGCAGACTGTGGGTGTGGTTCCTCCCCGATCCTGTCTAGGGTAAAATCTATGGTGCAATTCCAATCCCCTCCCAATATTACTAAGGGATTTCTTCCACTTTGTTGTATTGCATTTTTTAATTTGTTAAAAAGTTGTGCTCTCTCACTGCCGTTGTTGGGGGCATAAACATTTATAAAAACGCACTCTATTCCCTTTATTTCCGCCCTGCACCATTAAAACCCTGCCCTGCTCCAGTTCTATCATGCGTGTGTTGATGTCCCCCAATGTTCTGTTAAAAAGTATTGCTACCCCAGCACTAACACTTGTTCCATTGCTCTGGAAGATTTTCCCTTCCCACCACATTGCCCACTCTATCTCATTTTCCGGATTACTATGAGTCTCTTGTAAAAAAATTATATCCATGTTCTTCTGTTTTATCAGTTCTCCAACTGCTGCTCTTTTGTTCCTATCCCTACCACCATTGATGTTTAAGGAGCCTATTTTTAATATCTCCATTGGAGGGATTAAAAAGAAAGAAGAGAAGACAGAAAAAACAGCAGTGCAGAAAAAGAGAAACACCCAGTGTAACGCCTTCATTTTTTCTTTCTTTTGGCCGAAGGGTTCCGTAATCTAGCTAGATGATTTTTTAAACGGTATCTCTTCCTTTGGTCTAGCTCCTTGAAACTTGCTGTGCGTTGTAACTTTACTACTGAAGCAATAAATTTTTCAGTGTCCGAAAAAAACTCCTTGATCTCAACCTGTTTACCAAATGTGTCATCCAGAAATCCCACAATTTCAGTTAGTGAATAGAGCTCTTGATCCTCCCCCAACTGCGACCCACTAATGTCTGAGATATCGGAGAAGTTGTCCTGGAATTCCTCCTCTTCCACTTCCTTCTCCTGCTCTGCTTGCAGACTTACTGACTTCTCACTACTGTCTGCTATATCCATGTTTTCTGACCCCCCCCCCTTCTACACCCCCCATACTATCTGACCCCCCCTTACTGCTGTACCCCATTTTCCGTCTAGCCCCCCTTCCACTACTACACCCCCCGTACTAGGTGACCACCCCCGCACTGCTGCACCCCCGGTGCTGCCCGACCCCCCCTCTACTGCTGCACCCCCGGTGCTATCTGACCCCCCCTCCACAGCTGCACCCCCAGTGCTATCTAACCCCCCTTCTACTGCCGCACCCCTGGTGCTGTTTGACCCCCCTATTCTGCTCCGTTTTTTTTTCCTGCGCTATAAATTCCTGAGTTCTTCCTACCTCTGCGCCTCTCCCTCCAGGAGTCAGCTCGTCTGACCCCTCTCTTAGGTCTTCCCCTTTTTGCTCAGGTCTATCAGGTCCATTACCCCCCACAGTGGTTTGGTCAGTGTCCTGTCCTCCAGCAGTCTCTGACTGCTCTACACTGCTCACATTAACCTGCTTCTCCACCCTGACTCCGCTCGGCCCCGCTTCCTCTCCGACTTGTTTTTTATGTGGACACGCAAACTTTTTGTGCCCAATGTCCCCGCATTCGAAGCACCTCATGCTCCCAGTGTTGGCGTACAGCATGTATGACTTTCCCTCATGCCATACTCTGAATGAAATATCCAGCGTGGGTTCATTCAGAAACATGAGCACTGTGCGCCTGAAAGAGGTCACGTGCTTCAGCGCGGGGTATTTGCAGTTTAACGGAACCATTCTCACACCGCTCACTATTTTACCGAAGCGAG
>NC_071271.1:363125-403125 GCF_023375685.1 Ictalurus furcatus
CACAAAGACAAAAAAATGCAGCAAAGCCGTAAAGTGTAAACTCCTCTGTCCTGAAGATTTGGGACACTTCCAGTTCCAGCTTTACCTCTGACTGTTACACAGCTCTGACACTGGAGACTCCTTCCATACACGTTACAGAAACATCTCCTTACAGAAAACTTCACCCTATCAACGATTTACGGTTTTCTTTTAAACATTAGTTTATTGTCAGTGGAGCGTCCGCTGTACACGTCTCTGTGAATGATCTGTTGCTATAGAAACGATAAGGTATTAGAACGAGTGCAGTAATATAAACCTGTGATGTGCAGCTGCACTACTGGCAGAGCTGCTGTTACAGAGAATTAATCAACACCTCCTGACCAATCAGGATCCAGAATGCAACAGCAAGATGTTGTAAACATATTTAATGCACTAATAACACACTTTAAGAGTGTACTACAATACAGTATATTATTATACAGGAAGACATTTTAGCCAGATGATAAATATATATATTATATTAGAGATGCACCGATGATACCGATTATCGGCCGATAGTTTAAAAACACCCGACGATCGGAGGAGATTAAAGAGGGCGGGAAAACACGTGGATTTGGTGCTGTGTGTAAAGAAGTCTCTTGTGTGGAATGATAAAACTGCAGTGTGTAATCTCTGTAATCTCTGCACTGATAAAACTTTACTGTGCACGAATGAAAAATAAAACAGATGCTGGTGTGACGGTTCTTCTATCCTGCGATCTGATATTGAACGGTAGTGTGATGCGGAGAAGCCGGTGCTGCTGGGTAAACGCGGTGTATCAGACACACTGCAGTTCCACAGGAAAATAACATTTAATTCCATTCTCTCTGCTGTGCACTTTACTGGAGTCATCTCGCGGTGATGATGTCATCGTTCTGATCGATGGTTCCTGACATCTGACGCTGCTCTGTCTGCCAGGGCGTGGCCTCCTGCTGCCGAGGACTCTGGGTAATGGGCTTTTTAATCACTAATCTGATTGTTTTTGATATAAAAAAAACTATTTATGTAAAGTTCTCCATTTTATTTGGAGATGCATTTAATATCTGAGGAGAACCATTTCATTTCTGGACAGAGATTTTGAGACGAGGCTGACACGCAGAGTGTCCGTCTGACCGTACGCAATTTTTCATTTCACATCATTTCCCTCATTTTTCACTCAGGAGGAGTGTTTGCATATTTGTATGGAGACAAAAAATAACAGTACGATGCTGCTATCTTTACCGAGATATCTAACCTGATTACAGCTTCCAGGACAGAAAACAGAAAACACACACACGCACGCACACGCACGCACACGCACGCACACACACACGCACACGCACACACACGCGCACACACACGCGCACACACACACACACACACACACTCACACACACTTCCTGGCACCCTCTGGAGCATGTCAGTTGACCCGTGGCTCTTCTATCCCAGGGGTTAAAGGTCAACTTGAGCCTAACTGCGTCCGGCGACGGGGGTCACTTGTTTAAGGAGCCATTATCTACTGGTTAAGGAGTGTGTATGTGTGCGCTCGCACTGTATGGTACGGCCAGGTGTGACCTGATCTTTGACCTTACCTGCATCAAGGAGCATGCGCACAGTGCGGAGGTCATCAGCGAGTACAGCGTAATGCAGCGATGTGCAACCACGGAAACTGGCCCGAGTGCTGAGACGATTACTGAACTTGTCCTCCCTCATCACCAACACTGAGAGGGAGACAGACAAAGAGAGAAACATCTATTATTTATTCCTACAGTATTAGTCTTGTAACTGATAGTATTAGTGTTGTTATTGATGTGTTGTGATGAGTTGATACTACTCTTCAGACTGAGTATGGGGACGTGTTTTGTTTTGGATACTGATTAGTACTGATACTGAGGCTGAGCATGACCTGAGCGTGCAGAGCAGTATGAGAGAGAAGGTCATTAAACATGAGCGCAGCGTGCCGTGAATTTCAGCTCGTCTCGCAAGTAGACCTGAAGTGGGCGTGTCTCAGTGCTGAAAGAAGTGAAGTGCTCTCTCTTAGTGTGACAGATTCTGTCTCTCTGTGTCTCAGGAATACCTTCTGTGTCTACAATCCAGGACAACTTGTGCTCATATTTCATCCCTACACTCTCTGATCCTGCTCTGCTCTGCTCTCAGGTCGGCGGTCCTCACACACTCTACACTGTTTAAACTCCATACAACAAACATGTTTTATCAG
Organism: Ictalurus furcatus; assembly: GCF_023375685.1. Lineage (NCBI taxonomy): Eukaryota > Metazoa > Chordata > Actinopteri > Siluriformes > Ictaluridae > Ictalurus > Ictalurus furcatus. The sequence goes on from NC_071271.1 coordinate 365,341, forward strand.
GTTATTTATATTGTAGGAAGGTGATGTAGTTCCTCGTCTGGACATTTTCACAGTTCGCGGTCTGATTTGCATTAAAAATGAATATATACAGTGCTGTGAAAAAGTATTTGCTGATAAAAAGTATAGCCTGATTTCTTCTGTTTGTGTGTGTGTGTGTGTGTGTGTGTGTGTGTAACTCATACTATTAGTTTAAGCAGTAAAGCATCCCCACACCATCACACTGCCTCCACCATGCTTGACTGTAGGTATGATGTTCTTTTTGTGGAATTCTGTGTCTGGTTTACGCCAGATGTAACGGGACCCCTGTCTTCCAAACAATTCCACTTTCGACTCATCAGTCCACAGAACATTCTCCCAAAAGGTTTGAGGATCATCAAGGTGTGTTTTGGTGAAATTCAGACGAGTCTTAATGTTCTTCTGGGTTAGCAGTGGTTTTCACCTCGCCACTCTTCCATGGACGCCATTTCCCCCCAGTGTCTTTCTGATAGTGGAGTCATGAACAGTGACCTTTATTGATGCAAGAGAGGCCTGTAGGTCCTTTGATGTTGTCCTTGGCTCTTTTCTGACTTGCTGGATGAGTCGTCGCTGTGCTCTTGGAGGAATTTTGGAAGGTCGACACTTCTGGGAAGGTTCTCTATGTGCCGAGTTTATCTATTTGGAGATAACGGCTCTCACTGTGGTTCTTTGGAGTCCCAGAGCCTTTGAAATAGCTTTGTAACCCTTCCCAGACTGATGTATTTCAATCACCTTCTTCCTCATCAGTTCTGGAATTTCTTTCCACTTTGCCACACTGTGTTACTAGATAAGATCTTTTAACCAACTTCATGCAGTTGAAAAAGTTCTATTTAAGTGTAGATGTGATGGAACAGGGTTTGCAGTAATCAGGCCTGGTTGTGTCTAGTCCAGCTGAACTCATTATCAATGCAGTTTCATAGATTTGGAGAATAAGTAACTACGGGGGCAAATACATTTTCACACAGGCCCAGTTAGTATTGGATAATTTTTTTGCTTCAATAAATAACATTTGTTTTTATCTTAGATGTTGTTATATTTTCTGAAACAATTTAGTATGAGATGTACACAAAAACAGAACTCAGAATGGGGGCAAATACTTTTTCACAGTCGTCTGTTCATAATGTCACCTGATATCAGTACAAGCAAATGAGCACAGTATCAGACCGATACCCGATACCTGTATCTGTATCAGTGCAGCCCTAGTCTTTGACTAGGGTTTGAGAGATAGAAAGAACAGAGAGACGGAGAGAGAAAGAAGGAGTGAGAGACAGAGAGAGAAAGAAGGAGTGAGAGACAGAGAGAGAAAGAAGGAGTGAGAGACAGAGAGAGAAAGAAGGAGTGAGAGACAGAGAGAGAAAGAAGGAGTGAGAGACAGAGAGAGAAAGAAAGAGTGAGAGACAGAGAGAGAAAGAAGGAGTGAGAGACAGAGAGAGAAAGAAAGAGTGAGAGACAGAGAGAGAAAGAAGGAGTGAGAGACAGAGAGAGAAAGAAGGAGTGAGAGACAGAGAGAGAAAGAAGGAGTGAGAGACAGAGAGAGAAAGAAAGAGTGAGAGACAGAGAGAGAATAAAGACATAGAGACATAACAGAGAGAGAGTGAGAGAATAGAGAGAGACAGAGAGTGAGAGAAGAAAGACAGAGAAAGAAGAGAGAGCGATAGAACCAGAGATAGAACCTGGGGCTGAGAAACGGAGAACAAAGAGATGGAGTGAGTGAATAAAGGAGGAAGTTCATCTAGCGTCAGGAGGAGAAATATAAAACCTCCGAGCATTAAAATCCATAAAACAACAAACACATACAATTTTAAATATGTGTGAGCTGATAAACAGAGCTAACAGTGTGAAGCTGTTTATTAGGTATTCACACACACACACACACACACACACACACACACGCACACACACGCATACATACATACTTCCTGTCCTTCACTCTCCTCCTGCACGTTCTCTCTCTCTCTCTCTCTCTCTCTCTCTCTCTCTCTCTCTCTCTCCTTGTCAGGCCGGTCGTCATTGGTAACTAATGTCTGAGAGCCGGATAATCACGGCTAACTCAATAAAGCGTCATGGAGAGAGGAGCACGCCATCCATCACACGTGCACACACACACACGCAGCAGTCGCAGCAGTCTTCACCGAATCACTCACACACACACTCACGAACACACACACACTTCTCGCTCGCCCATCCATCATAGTGCATCTGGGATGGCGGCCTCCCAGACGGCCCAAAAAACTGCCAACAATACAAATGTGTGTAATATACATATCATATATAAATATGTCTCCTACTGCAATGTGTGTGTGTGTGTGCACGCATGTGTGGGTGTGTGTGGTGGGTTTTTTATGAAAAATAAATAAATAAATAAAAAATAAACATGAGACGATTACATATATGCAAATAAGTGTGTGAGTGCGTTTTAGATGGCCTTAATAACGCTGTCTGTGAGTGAATTGATATTTGTAATAAACACACACACACACACACACACACACACACAGAAGGAGGGAGGGTAGAGAAGAATAACTCCCTTCTATGTTATGATTATTTTAAAGGAAGTTTCTCGGCTCTGTGGGAAAGATGAACCCGTGATGCTGATGAGTGACAGAACATCTGGCTGTTCATTTACTTATAAATATTACTCTCATTCCAATTACTTAACATGTCTAAGTACATGACTGCGTTAATGACAGAGCGCAACACAATCAACCACAGGAGGTGAAAATTCACTCGCTCTCTTTCTAGGAGGCAACAATCATGGTTTTAGAATAAATACGAATGTTTTTGATTTGTTTTTATTTGATTTGTCTCTACTCGCAGACACATGTTCTTATCACTGATTTCTACATAAAACTATTTCACAAACACACTGAGAGCGAATCCCAAACAAACTTCCTGTTCACTATATATGCTCACTACATACGGTACAGAACCCTATCTAGACCCCTCTCTAGTGCACAGAACCAACAGAACCCCAACACCACGCAGAAGAAGAGCCTACTTACTGTAAACTACTTACATTTAATATCACGTTTAAATTCATTTCTCTATATAATTAAAGGTTTTTCATTATAATTACAACTTTTATATAAATTACATCTAGTCACTTAGTCAAAAAGTTCAGGAATGATTTGGGTTTCGATAAACATAATGAACTCTACACTCAGATATAAGGGACTGAACTGTAGCTTTCCTTGTTGCTAGTTATAAAATATTATTTTGTAAATTTTCATGATGTATTTTCACCTAGAAACATGAATATAGTGTTTTTAAAAACCTTTCTAGGCACATAACTGAACTGGAAGTAGTTTTTAATGTGATGGTTGAAAGGTAAACTACACACAAGTAAAAGATTCACACTCTAGGTAGGAAATATGAACTTATTGTACCACAGCGTAAGAAGAAAAGGAATGAGTGTGGAACAGTAATCATACAGTACATTTCAGTAGAGCGTTAGTGTATAAACACACACTCTGTGTCTTACCCTCCAGTGAGTTTATGCCTTTATCCCGTGCAGTTCCATAAACATTGCTGAAGTCGTCTCCGAGGTTCGGATCAGCGCCGGACTCCAACAGAACCTGCACCACACTGAGAGACACGGAGAGAGTGAGACTGATTTATGGTCATCTCGTGGCACTATTTTCAATCGATTATAGTTCTAGAACATGTTTGAGGTGCTGACGGTCCTGTCGCTACACGTCTGAACACGTGTCCTGAGAAACAGTGACTCGTGCTGTGATTAACGATGAGTGCGCGAGCTCTGATCAATCAAAACGCCTCAAGGAATGTGTGAATGAATGTGAATGTAATTAATTCGTTTTACATCGATTCAAGCCCAGCTCCAAATCTTTCTGAACACACATCTGTAATCTGATTGGTTACAGCCACACTATCATCTTCTGAGAGTGCAGGATGACGTGATGACTGGTAGTGATATACACTATATGGCCAAAAGTTTGTGTACCCCTGACTGTCACACCAATATGTGCTTGTTGAACACCCCATTCCAGATTTATCCCCTCTTCACTGTTGTAGATTTCGGAGCGTGGAGGTGGGGATTTGTGTTCATTCAGCTATAAGAGCATTAGTGAGGTCAGGTACTGATGTTGGGTGAGGAGGTCTGGGGTGCAGTTGGTGTTTCAGACTCATCCCAAAGGTGTTCAGAGGGGTTGAGGTCAGGGCTCTGTGCAGGACACTCGAGTTCTTCCAGCCCAGCCTTAACACACCATGTCTTCATGGAGCTCGCTTTGTGTACAGGGGTGTCGTCATACTGGAACAGGTTTGGACCTCTCATGGCACTTTTCCACCGCACGGTACGGCTCGACTCTGCTCGCTTTTTGGGGGCTTTCCACCGTGAACGGTACCTGGTACTTTTTCAGTACCACCTCGGTCAAGGTTCCGAGCGAGCCAAGCCGATACTGAATGTGAGCCACGCACTGAAGGAGTAGGGAATTCTCCTTAACGAGCAGTTCTGTATTTTGCCTGAATAAATGTGTGTCATTTAATATATTAAATATTACCTTACTTTGCGTAAGGTAATATTCTATTAATATTCTATTAATATTAATATATAAATATTAATAAATATATATTATATTAATATTCTATTAATTGAAAATGATGCATTATTTATCTCATTACAGATCACAGATTACAACAAAGTTTCTGTCTTAGGTTTTTACATCTCGCTTTTTACCGACCTCCAAACAGGCGTTTACCGAAGTCTCTCCTGTCACGGCTGAATCTAACCTAGTCACATCGAGCACTACGTAGGTTCTAGAGCGCCGTTATTTTACATCCTTAATAGGGTCCGTGTTCAGTGAACAGGAAAGGCATTTGGAATACGGCCTGAGCGTGTATCTGTACAGGGCTTCGATAATACATCATTATTCATGCGTGAAGGCGAGTGGAAGATGGCACCTACGCTGAGAAAAGCGCTGCACTGGAAAAGCAAGCCCAGAAAAGTAAAGCGAGATGAGCTGAGTCGAGTTGAGCTGTACCGTGCAGTGGAAAAGTGGCTTTAGTTCCAGTGAAGGGAAACTGTAATGCTACAGCGTACAAAGACATTCTATACAATCGTGTGCTTCTAACTTTGTGTTAACAGTTTCGGGAAGAACCACATATGCGCGTGATGGTCAGGGGTTCACATACTTTTGGCCGTCTAGTGTATAAAATTGACGTCTCACCTATTTTGATTGTAAATCAAACATGTTCCTGATATAACACCGTACCACCTGTTCCTCACTCCCACTGGTCTCAGTTCACTTTTTCACATTAATTACCCCGCCCACTTCACATCACTAACGGTTGCTCCACTCACAGCTCAGGGAAACATCAAGAGAAGCTCCAAACAAAGAAGAAAAGGAGGCAGTCATCTTTCTCCACATCACACATCTCCGAGTTTAAAGTGAAAACTGAATACTGAAGAGAACAAATAAAATGAAAAATTCAGAAGCAAATCTCACGCGTCACATCCAAAATGTCACCGTAGGTTACCATCGTTATGGTAGGAGGTGTACTATGTTGATGTGCTACTGAGTACAAAATCAACTAAGATCGTAATGACCAAAGTATCTGACCTGTCACTATAGAACTCTTTTTTCATCCTAACTTGTACGATATTATCATAGAAATAGACCCCAACATGCCAAACAAGGGAGTCTCCGCTGTTGCCGTGGTGATGTCCGTCTTGCCTGTCCACCTTAGTACACACTTCCCATGCTCCACTGCTCTTCTGGAGCAAACATATGCTTCGATCTTCCGGAAAATTCACCCAAACAACACGCACCAAAAGAGTCAAAACAAGCGTGTAACCCTGAGAGACGAATTCGAGCTTCAGGTACCCGACTTCCGACATGTTATGTTTACCCAGTCACTGTCATTGTCAATGTGCACTTAACTGAGAGTCTAGACATGCATGCACATGCGCACACACACACGCACACACACACACACGCACACACACACACACACAAACACATAGAGAGAGAAAACCTAGCCCTCATTAAAGAAGATCAGCGATCAGGGTTCCTTAAACAAGATCAGCGATCAAGGTTCCTTAAACAAGATCAGTGATCAAGGTTCCTTAAAGAAGATCAGTGATCAAGGTTCCTTAAAGAAGATCAGTGATCAAGGTTCCTTAAAGAAGATCAGTGATCAAGGTTCCTTAAAGAAGATCAACGAACAGAGTTCCTTAAAGAAGATCGGTGATCAGGATTCCTTAAAGAAGATCAGTGATTGATCCTCAGGACATCCATTGTACCCCTTTTCCTTTATATCAGAACTTCAGCTTAGCAAGCACATCACTGGTCTCGGAATTGAAATTACAAAGATGCAGCTACTTCAGTAGAAAAGTGAGAACCAGGAAGTGTTGAGATCCGGTCAAGAAAAGGTTCTGTTAGATTTTTTCTTCATGCATTTGACACGCATGTACCACATGGACAAAGAAGCCTATATCCAGACACAGACAAGAAGGAACATGACAGACCACACTGTGGAGAATCTGAGATAAAGAGGAACAACAGATGGAGACATTACTGAACCCAGAAGTCAGTAAAAGATGGTGTTGCACCTGACAACATGATTATGGCACATGGGCAAGAAATGACATGGTCAAAGTTACAAGCAGTGGAGATTTATTTAAAAAAATAATAAATAAAAACTACATTATTATCATGAAGTCAAGCTTAAGAAAGAATTTCACATTTTTAAAGAATTATTAAACATAAATACTGGAGAACCAGTAACTGGGGGTTCCACTCGGAACGCCTCAGAATTAAGGGTGATGCTTTTTCGTAAAGAGAAGGGATTTGCTGTGACTATAAAAGAGAGGTTATGTTTTGCAGAGCCTCCTTTTGTCACTGTATGTTTAAGACTGGGGTCAAAAGTCACCCAGACCCTGACAAGCTCAAACTCAAACACAAATGTGTGTGGGAAAGACAGAATGTGGTGGGCAGTGAGGAGGTAAAAAGAACATAAGGAAAACTTGTTCACGATTGAACTATTTAGCAGATAACAGTGAGCCACAGTGATTCAGTGAGGAACAGTAAGACAATAAGACAGTGAGGTACAGTGAGATAGTGAGGTAAAGTGAAGAACAGTGAGACAAAGTAAAGAAACTGTGAGAGTGAGGTAAAGTGAGGAACAATAAGGCAGTACGGTATAGTGAGGAACAGTGAGACAGGAACAATGAGACAGTGAGGTACAGTGAAACAGTGAAGTACAGTAAGGAACAGTGAGGAACAGTGAAACCGTGAGAAACAGTAACAAACAATGAGACAGTGAGGAACAATGAGACAGTGAGAAACAATGAGACAAGGAGGAACAGTAAGGAACAATGAGACAGTGAGAAACAGTAAGGAACAATGAGACAGTGAGAAACAGTAAGGAACAATGAGACAGTGATGAACAAAAGGAACAATGAGACAGTGAGGAACAGTAAGGGACAGTGAGACAGTGAGAAAAAATGAGACAGTGAGGAACAGTAAGGAACAATGAGACAGTGAGGAACAGTAAGGACCAATGAGATAGTGAGGACCAATGAGACAGTGAGGAACAGTAAGACAGTGAGGAACAGTGAGGAACAATGAGGACCAATGAGACAGTGAGGACCAATCCAATGAGACAGTGAGAAACAGTAAGGACCAATGAGACAGTGAGGACCAATTTGGCAGTGAGGAACAATGAGACAGTGAGGAACAGTAAGGAACAATGAGACCGTGAGGAACAGTAAGGAACAATGAGAAAGTGAGGAACAGTGAGGACCAATGAGACAGTAAGGAACAGTGAGACATTGAGGAACAGTGAGACAGTAAAGAACAATGAGGACCAATGAGACTGTGAGGAACAGTAAGGAACAATGAGACAGTGAGGAACAGAGAAGAACAATGAGACGGTGAGGAACAGTAAGGGACAGTGAGACAGTGAGGACCAATGAGACAGTGAGGAACAGTAAGGAACAATGAGATAGTGAGGAACTGTGAGACAGTGAGGAACAGTAAGGAACAATGAGACAGTGAGAAAAAATGAGACAGTGAGGAACAGTAAGGACCAATGAGACAGTGAGGACCAATGAGACAGTGAGGAACAGTAAGACAGTGAGGAACAGTGAGGAACAATGAGGACCAATGAGACAGTGAGGACCAATCCAATGAGACAGTGAGAAACAGTAAGGACCAATGAGACAGTGAGGACCAATGAGGCACTAAGGAACAATGAGACAGTGAGGAACAGTAAGGAACAATGAGACAGTAAGGAACAATGAGACCATGAGGAACAGTAAGGAACAATGAGAAAGTGAGGAACAGTGAGGACCAATGAGACAGTAAGGAACAGTGAGACAGTAAAGAACAATGAGGACCAATGAGACTGTGAGGAACAGTAAGGAACAATGACACAGTGAGGAACAGTAAGGAACAATGAGACAGTGAGGAACAGTGAGACAGTGAGGAACAGTGAGACATTGAGGAACAGTGAGACAGTAAGGAAAAATGAGGACCAATGAGACAGTAAGGAACAGTGAGACATTGAGGAACAGTGAGACAGTAAGGAACAATGAGGACCAATGAAACGGTGACACAATGAGACTGAGGAACAATGAGACAGTGAGGAACAGTAAGGAACAATGAGACAGTGAGGAACAATGAGACACTGAGGTACAGTACGGAACAATGGGATAGTGAGGAACTGTGAGACATTGAGGAACAGTAAGAAACAATGAGATTGTGAGGAACTGTGAGACAGTGAGGAACAGTAAGGAACAATGAGACAGTGAGGAATAGAATGAGACAGTGAGGAACAGTAAGGAACAGTGAGACAACGAGGAACAGTGAGACAATGAGGAACAGTGAGGAACTATGAGACAGTGAGGAACAGTAAGGAGCAATGAGACAGTGAGGAACAGAATGAGACAGCAAGGAACAATGAGACAGTGAGGAACACTAAGGAACTATGAGACAGTGAGGAACAATAAGGAACAATGAGACAGTGAGGAACGGTGAGGAACAATGAGACAGTGAGAAACAATAAAGAACAATGAGTCAGGGAGGAACAATGAGGAACAATGAGACAGTGGGGAACAATGAGACAGTGAGGAACAGTGAGGAACAATGAGACAGTGAGGAACAATGAGACAGTGAGGAACAGTGAGGAACAATGAGACAGTGGGGAACAATGAGACAGTGAGGAACAGTGAGGAACAATGAGACAGTGATAAACAATAAGGAATAATGAGACAGTGAGACACAGTAACAAACAATGAGACAGTGAGGAATAATGAGACAGTGAGGAAGAGTAAGGAACAATGAGACAGTGAGAAACAGTAAGGAACAAGGATACAGTGAGGAACAGTAAGGAAAAATCAGACAGTGAGAAACAATAAAGAACAATGAGTCAGGGAGGAACAATGAGGAACAATGAGACAGTGGGGAACAATGAGACAGTGAGGAACAGTGAGGAACAATGAGACAGTGAGGAACAATGAGACAGTGAGGAACAGTGAGGAACAATGAGACAGTGGGGAACAATGAGACAGTGAGGAACAATAAGGAATAATGAGACAGTGAGACACAGTAACAAACAATGAGACAGTGAGGAATAATGAGACAGTGAGGAAGAGTAAGGAACAATGAGACAGTGAGAAACAGTAAGGAACAAGGATACAGTGAGGAACAGTAAGGAAAAATCAGACAGTGAGGAACAATGAGACAGTGAGCAACACTAAGGACCAATGATACAGTGAGGAACAGTGAGACAATGAGGAACAGTAAGGAACAATGAAACAGTGAGAAACAATGAGACAGTGAGGAAAAGTAAGGAGCAATGAGACAGTGAGGAACAGTAAGGATCAATGAGACAGTGAGGAACAGTAAGGATCAATGAGACAGTGAGGAACAGTAAGGAACAATGAGACAGTGAGCAACACTAAGGACCAATGATACAGTGAGGAACAATGAGACAATGAGGAACAGTAAGGAACAATGAGACAGTGAGGAACAGTAAGGAACAATGAGACAGTGAGAAACAATGAGACAGTGAGGAACAGTAAGGAACAATGAGACAGTGAGGAACAGTAAGGATCAATGAGACAGTGAGGAACAGTAAGGAACAATGAGACAGTGAGTGAGGAACTGTGAGACAGTGAGGAACAGTAAGGAACAATGAGACAGTGAGGAACAGTAAGGAACAATAAGACAGTGAGGAACACTGAGACAGTGAGGAACACTGAGACCGTGAGAAACAGTAAGGAACAAGGAGACAGTGAGGAACAATGAGACACTGAGGTACAGTACGGAACAATGAGATAGTGAGGAACCGTGAGACAGTGAGGAACAGTAAGGAACAATGAGACAGTGAGGAATAGAATGAGACAGTGAGGAACAGTAAGTAACAGTGAGACAATGAGGAACAGTGAGGAACTATGAGACAGTGAGGAACAGTAAGGAGCAATGAGACAGTGAGGAACAGTAAGGAACAGTGAGACAATGAGGAACAGTGAGACAATGAGGAACAGTGAGGAACTATGAGACAGTGAGGAACAGTAAGGAGCAATGAGACAGTGAGGAACAGAATGAGACAGTAAGGAACAATGAGACAGTGAGGAACAATAAGGAACAATGAGACAGTGAGGAACAGTAAGGAACAATGAGATAGTGAGGAACAGTAAGGAACACTAAGGAACAATGAGACACGGGAACAGTGTAGATTTAGGAAATGTGCTTTTTGGAAATCTAAAATAATAAAATAAATATAAAATCAGCATTTTAGCATCTTCATATTTCTGTGGTGTTTGGATTCATTCCTCTTACAGCTGCTTCCTGCCACAGCTATCTGACTTGTGTTTACAAAACACTTCAGAGGAAGTGCTGCTTCTTTTCTTCTTTCCTCCATTGTTACATACAGAGGTGTCCAGCTGTCCAGTGCTGACCATCTATACCCTGCTCAGGTGGTGTGTGTGTGTGTGCGTGTGTGTGTGTGTGCGTGTGTGTGTGCGTGTGTGTGCGTGTGCGTGCGCGCGTGTGTGTGTGTGTGTGCGCGTGTGAGTGTGTTTGTGTGTGAGTGTGTGAACAATGAGACAGTGAGAAAGTAAGGAACAATCAGACAGTGACGAACAGTAAGGAACAGTGAGACAGTGAGGAACAGTGAGGAACAGTGAGACAGTGAGGAACAGTGAGAAAGTGAGGAACAGTAAGGAGCAGTGAGACAGTGAGGAACAGTGAGAAAGTAAGGAACAATAAGACAGTGAGGAACAGTGAGGAACAGTAAGGAGCAGTGAGACAGTGAGGAACAATGAGACCGTGAGGAACAGTAAGGAACATTTAGACAGTGAGGAACAGTGAGACAGTGAGGAACAGTAAGGAGCAATAAGACAGTGAGGAACAGCGAGGGACAGTGAGAAAGTAAGGAACAATGAGACAGTGAGGATCAATGAGACAGTGAGGAACAGTAAGGAACAATGAGACAGTGAGGAACAGTAAGGAACAATGAGACAGTGAGGAACAATGAGACAGTGAGGAACAGCAAGGAACAATGAGACAGTGATGAACAAAAGGAACAATGAGACAGTGAGGAACAATAAGGAATAATTAGACAGTGAGAAACAGTAACAAACAATGAGACAGTGAGGAACAATGAGACAGTGAGGAACAGCAAGGAACAATGAGACAGTGATGAACAAAAGGAACAATGAGACAGTGAGGAACAGTAAGGAACAATGAAACAGTGAGGAACAATGAGACAGTGAGGTGAGGAAAAGTAAGGAACAATGAGACAGCGAGGAACAATGAGACAGTGAGGAACAGTAAGGAACAATGAGACAGTGAGGAACAGTAAGGAACAATGAGACAGTGATGAACAATGAGGAATAATGAGACAGTGAGAAACAGTAACAAACAATGAGACAGTGAGGAACAATGAGAAAGTGAGGAACAGTAAGGAACAACGAGACAGTGATGAGCAATAAGGAAAAATTAGACAGTGAGAAACAGTAACAAACAATGAGACAGCGAGGAACAATGAGACAGTGAGGAACAGTAAGGAACAATGAGACAGTGAGGAACAATGAGACAGTGAGGAACAGTAAGGAACAATGAGACAGTGAGGAACAGTAAGGAACAATGAGACAGTGATGAACAATGAGGAATAATGAGACGGTGAGAAACAGTAACAAACAATGAGACAGTGAGGAACAATGAGACAATGAGGAACAGTAAGGAACAACGAGACAGTGATGAACAATAAGGAAAAATTAGACAGTGAGAAACAGTAACAAACAATGAGACAGTAAGGAACAATGAGACAGTAAGGAACAATGAGACAGTGAGGAAGAATAAGGAACAATGAGACAGTGAGGAACAACGAGACAGTGAGGAACAGTAAGGAACAATGACACAGTGAGTAACAGTGAGACAGTAAGGAACAATGAGACAGTGAGGAACAGTAAGGAACAATAAGACAGTGAGGAACAGTGAGGAACAGTAAGGAGCAGTGAGACAGTGAGGAACAATGAGAGAGTGAGGAACAATGAGTCAGTGAGGAACAGTAAGGAACAATGAGACAGTGAGGAACAGCGAGGAACAATGAGACAGTGAGGTACAGTAAGGAACAGTGAGACAGTGAGGAACAATGAGACAGTGAGGACTAGTAAGGAACAATGAGACAGTGATGAACAAAAGGAACAATGAGACAGTGAGGAAAAGTAACGACCAATGAGACAGTGAGGAACAATGAGTCAGTGAGGAACAGTAAGGAACAATGAGACAGTGAGGAACAATGAGACAGTGAGGTGAGGAACAGTAAGGAACAATGAGACATTGAGGAACAGTAAGGAACAATGAGACAGTGAGGAACAGTAAGGAACAATGAGACAGTGAGGAACAATGAGACAGTGAGGAACAGCAAGGAACAATGAGACAGTGATGAACAAAAGGAACAATGAGACAGTGAGGAACAATAAGGAATAATTAGACAGTGAGAAACAGTAACAAACAATGAGACAGTGAGGAACAATGAGACAGCGAGGAACAGCAAGGAACAATGAGACAGTGATGAACAAAAGGAACAATGACACAGTGAGGAACAGTAAGGAACAATGAAACAGTGAGGAACAATGAGACAGTGAGGTGAGGAAAAGTAAGGAACAATGAGACAGCGAGGAACAATGAGACAGTGAGGAACAGTAAGGAACAATGAGACAGTGAGGAACAGTAAGGAACAATGAGACAGTGATGAACAATGAGGAATAATGAGACAGTGAGAAACAGTAACAAACAATGAGACAGTGAGGAACAATGAGAAAGTGAGGAACAGTAAGGAACAACGAGACAGTGATGAGCAATAAGGAAAAATTAGACAGTGAGAAACAGTAACAAACAATGAGACAGCGAGGAACAATGAGACAGTGAGGAACAGTAAGGAACAATGAGACAGTGAGGAACAATGAGACAGTGAGGAACAGTAAGGAACAATGAGACAGTGAGGAACAGTAAGGAACAATGAGACAGTGATGAACAATGAGGAATAATGAGACGGTGAGAAACAGTAACAAACAATGAGACAGTGAGGAACAATGAGACAATGAGGAACAGTAAGGAACAACGAGACAGTGATGAACAATAAGGAAAAATTAGACAGTGAGAAACAGTAACAAACAATGAGACAGTAAGGAACAATGAGACAGTAAGGAACAATGAGACAGTGAGGAACAATAAGGAACAATGAGACAGTGAGGAACAGTAAGGAACAATGAGACATTGAGGAACAACGAGACAGTGAGGAACAGTAAGGAACAATGACACAGTGAGTAACAGTGAGACAGTAAGGAACAATGAGACAGTGAGGAACAGTAAGGAACAATAAGACAGTGAGGAACAGTGAGGAACAGTAAGGAGCAGTGAGACAGTGAGGAACAATGAGAGAGTGAGGAACAATGAGTCAGTGAGGAACAGTAAGGAACAATGAGACAGCGAGGAACAATGAGACAGTGAGGAACAGTAAGGAACAATGAGACAGTGAGGAACAGCGAGGAACAATGAGACAGTGAGGTACAGTAAGGAACAGTGAGACAGTGAGGAACAATGAGACAGTGAGGACTAGTAAGGAACAATGAGACAGTGATGAACAAAAGGAACAATGAGACAGTGAGGAAAAGTAACGACCAATGAGACAGTGAGGAACAATGAGTCAGTGAGGAACAGTAAGGAACAATGAGACAGTGAGGAACAATGAGACAGTGAGGTGAGGAACAGTAAGGAACAATGAGACAGTGAGGAACAGTAAGGAACAATGAGACATTGAGGATCAACAAGACAGTGAGGAACAGTAAGGAACAATGACACAGTGAGGAACAGTGAGACAGTAAGGAACAATGAGACAGTGAGGAACAGTAAGGAACAATGACACAGTGAGGAACAGTGAGACAGTAAGGAACAATGAGACAGTGAGGAACAGTAAGGAACAATGAGACAGTGAGGAACAGCGAGGAACAATGAGACAGTGAGGACTACTAAGGAACAATGAGACAGTGAGGAACAGTAACGATCAATGAGACAGTGAGGAACAATGAGACAGTGAGGAACAATGAGACAGTGAGGAACAGTAAGGAACAATACGACAGTGAGGAACAGTGAGGAACAATGAGACAGTGAGGTGAGGAAAAGTAAGGAACAATGAGACAGCGAGGAACAATGAGACAGTGAGGAACAGTAAGGAACAATGAGACAGTGAGGAACAATGAGACAGTGATGACCAAAATCTCCCCCTCATTCCACGTATCACGTCTCAAACCTGTTATCAACGGTCCATTAGCCACAGAAGTACCATCTGAAACTCCTCCGACCCCTCTGGAAATTAATGGACAACCAGTTTACCGTGTCAAGAACATCCTCAAATCTAGACACAGGAGAGGCAAGCTGGAGTATTTGGTCGAGTGGGAGGGTTATGGACCTGAGGAACAATGCTGGGTTCCCAAGCAGGACATACTGGATCCACAGCTTACTAAAGACTTTCACGCAACTTATCCTGATCTCCCTGGTCCACGACCCCGGAGGAGGCCAAGAAAGAACTCGGCTCCCGGAGTGAGCCCTTTGGGGGGGGGTTCTGTCACAGCTCAGTCAGATCAGAACTCAAATTCCCAAGATGGAACACTCACTTCTCATGCACGCATGCGCTCACCATCCCCGGAGTTCTGATCAGACACACCTGGCACCAATCACACACACACACACTCTCACCGCTAGTACTTAGGGATGTCATTCACCCAGAATCTATGCGAAGTATACGCTCAGTCAACTCGTTTCTCTGCGTTACCGTTCTAGTTTGTTTGTCTTCTCGTGATCCTCGACCCTTGTTTCCGGTTTCGACTACGCTCTCTGCCTGACCCCGTTTGTGTTGTTCGCCCGATCGCTTGACCTTTGCCTGTCTTACGACTATGTTTCTTGTACTTCCCGATACGACGCTCTACACCTGCCGCCCGCTTCTGCTTCCTTGCCGATTCGAGGTTCGTGACAGCTGGATCCTGATTGGTCAGGAGGTGTTGATTCATTTTCTGTAACAGCAGCTCTGACAGTAGTGCAGCTGCACATGACAGGTTTATATTACTACACTCGTTCTAATACGTTATCGTTTCTATAGTAACAGATCATTCATAGGGACGTGTACAGCAGACACACCTCATGTAGTGAAGTTTTCTGTAAGGAGACATTTATGTAACATTTATGGAAGGAGTCTCCAGTGTCAGTGCTCTGTAACAGTCAGAGGAGTTTTCTGACATCTTCAGGACAGAGGCGTTTACACTACAGCGTTAGAACAGTGAGATGCTTCAGCAAAAACACTGCCGTGCCAAAAGTCTTCATAATAAACATCAATCACATTCCATACAATCTGTACTGAACATTAAGTTTTACAAACTTACTCCTGAGGCAGTAAGTATATTTTTATTCGCTGTAGAATAAAAATATTTTTATTATTATTTAAATAAAATTTACAGTTTTACAACACCCCACCCCCCACCCCCACCCCGCCAAAAAAAAAAGAATGAAATTGGATATTGCGATAGAATTACAGAACATGTGTGTGAACTGTAAATAAGGGCTTGTTAAATAATCAGTAAATAATGATGAAACAGTCAGTAAAGTGTTACAGCAGCACAGAGTTCAGCTTTAACCTTTCAGCTCTCAGCTCTGTTTGCTCGCTCGCTACGGCATCTGTTTCACTTCGGCTCAAAAGCGAGGGCGTGACCTCACAGAGTGCGATTCTCTAAATTGGATTCGGACGCCGCACCCCCCCCCCCCTCCACACACACACTTTTTCCTCTGGCTGTGGGTGTGTTTGTGAAGCTTTAATTGAATTTAGTAAGGAGGGACCTCGTGGCTCTCAGAAAGCCGTGATTTCTCACTCAGCATTCTGGGTAAGGGAACGGCTTAACGACACACCGCATACTCCATATTCCATTTATAACAGGACATGGAAAAATATTAAAACAACATTCATGGCTGAGGATCTAATTGGTTTTCAGACCAAAATGTCTGCAAGTTGGACTTAAAGCACTCGAAATCTCTGATGAATGATCGTGTTTCAAAACTGGTATAAAGACTTTTCTGTCCTGTCATTATTACATCAAAATATATATACCATATACACCACATACACCATATATACCATATATACCATATACACTATATACACCATATACACCATATATACCATATACACTATATACACCACATACACCATATATACCATATATACCATATACACTATATACACCGTATATACCATATACACCATATATACCATGTATACCATATACACCATATATACCATATACACCATATACACTATATATACCATATACACCATATACACTATATACACCGTATATACCATGTATACCATATACACCATATATACCATATACACCATATATACCATATACACTATATACACCATATATACCATATACACCATATATACCATATATACCATATACACCATATATACCATATACACTATATACACCATATATACCATATACACTATATACACCATATATACCATATACACCATATATACCATATACACTATATACACCATATATACCATATACACCATATATACCATATATACCATATACACCATATATACTATATACACCATATACACCATATACACCATATATACACTATATACACCATATATACCATATACACCATATATACCATATATACCATATACACCACATACACCATATATACCATATACACTATATACACCATATATACCATATACACCATATACACCATATATACCACATACACCATATATACCATATATACCATATACACCATATATACTATATACACCATATACACCATATACACTATATACACCAAATATACCATATACACCATATATACCATATACACTATATACACCATATATAGCATATACACTATATACACCATATACACTATATACACTATATACACCAAATATACCATATACACCATATATACCATATACACTATATATACACCATATATACCATATACACTATATACACCATATATACCATATACACTATATACACCATATACAATATATACACCATATATACCATATACACCATATATACCATATACACTATATACACCATATATACCATATACACCATACACACCATATACACTATATACACCATATATACCATATACACCATACACACCATATATACCATATACACTATATACACCATATACAGCATATACACCACATACACCATATATACCATATACACTACATACACCATATATACCATATACACTATATACACCATATACACCATATATACCATATACACCATATATACCATATACACTATATACACCATATATACCATATACACCATATATACCATATACACTATATACACCATATATACCATATACACTATATACACCATATATACCATATACACTATATACACCATATATACCATATACACCATATACACCATATACACTATATACACCATATACACTATATACACCATATATACCATATACACTATATACACCATATATACCATATACACCATATACACCATATATACCATATACACTATATACACCATATACACTATATACACCATATATAGCATATATACCCCGTCATCTGTCCACATACAGCATGACGTTATCTTCACACTGCCTCATCTCAGCACACCATCAAACTGATGTACATGCTAATGCTAATGCTCAGTGTAAATACACTGTGATGGTTAATGAATTAGTCAACACTACTACTGAAACATGAAGGGATTTACACACAACATTTCTGTGGCATATTATTAAAAAAAGCTACTTGTTCTACTGTTCGGTATAAAATGTAGATCTGATTTCGCACACATATCCACTAGAACAGAACGAGATTGAAATAAAAAATTTGTCAGAAGAGTACAAATGAATAGAATATTTGAATCGAAGCTTTGACATGTCTGAATGTTAGAAATGAATTACAAACAAACATTAAATACTGACATCAGTACAGTGAAGTATAATGTGTTAAAGCAGGACTGTACGGGTTTCATTCTCTTTGACATTTCCATCTTATTATTTCTTTTAGCTGTTTTTGGCCATTCATAATCTGTTTTAATTCCTCTCTAACATCAACACATGAATGATCGTTATTAAACTGAATGTAATACTATTAAGAAAACAATTAAACTCCTGCTAAACTGAAACGCTGCACTAACGACTGTAATAAAGTGTAAATAAGAGAAGAGTGTGTGTGTGTGTGTGTGAGAGAGAGAGAGAGAGAGAGAGAGAGAGAGAGAGAGTTTACTGTAAACAAAACCTCCTGTGTTAGTGCAGGACTCTAACTTAACACATCTGCTGTCTTTTTACACACACACATGCACATACACACACACTTTGTGAAACCATCTGTACACCTGCCCCAGGCTATCTTAAAACACTGTGTAATACACACACACACACACACACAAAATCTTTCTCTCTTGGATGTCACAGACTTTACTGTTTAACACTACGCCTCACCAGGCCACCTCTTAACACAGGTATGTATGACAGCTGTGTCTCTGTGTGTGTGTGTGTGCGTGTCTGCGTGTGTGTGTGTGCGTGTCTGTGTGTGTGCGTGTCTGTCTGTCTGCGCGTGTGTGTGTGTGCGTGTCTGTCTGTCTGCATGTGTGTGTGCGAATTCTGATTATAAATGGACACAAAATTAATACAAATTAGCATAAATTAAATAAAATGTACCTAAATTATAACCTGTTATTAAAAAGTGTGCTATAGCTGACTGTGTGTTCAGATTTAAAGCACACACACACTTGGCAGATGGTGCACTATGGTGTCATGCTTCACACATTCACACACTCTCTCTCACACACACACACTCACACACACAGAAGTTTTTTTTTAAAACTTGAGGCCACTGACAAACTTGGCATGTTTGTTTTTCAGCTTGTTAGCCCCATCTGTGTGTGTGTGTGTGTGTGTGTGTGTGTGTCCATATTATTTTCATATGGTGACAGACTGTGTTTCATTGCTCATCTGCCCCTTGCCTCCTTCTCTCTCGCGCGCTCTCTCTCTCTCTCTCGCGCGCGCGCTCTCTCTCTCTCTCGCGCGCGCTCTCTCTCTCTCGCGCGCGCTCTCTCTCTCGCGCGCGCGCTCTCTCTCTCTCGCGCGCGCTCTCTCTCTCTCGCGCGCGCTCTCTCTCTCTCAGAGATTTGAAACACCTCTAGTGGACAGATTTGGTCACTGCACCACACACCTGACTGACTGTTCAGGTATTAAAAGTGAATCTGGGGACCAAGCACTTTCAGGCTTTAATACATTCAGATAAATGAAAAACTATTAAAAAAATTTGATGCTTTTAACTGGTCAGAGTATTTTTTTATCTCCATTATTTCCTAAATATCTGAATTAAACCGCGTCTCAGGCACCTCCGAGGTGTACTCAGTCTTCCTCACGTGAGCTCACATAAACTAATACTAAAGTTATGCTAGCTGTCAGTTTATTTTATTCTCCAAAGTGTTATGATGCCTTAACAGGAAGAGATACTAAGTTACGCCTATTTTCTGTGTGTTTGTCTCTCAGTGGAGCTGGAATGTATTTCTATTTCTTGTAGAACTCGTGTGTCAGTGTCTCCGCTGACTCTTTACCTTTTCACCTCCTCAGCGTTGTTAGATCTGGCTGCATCCAAAAGAGCTTCACCTGCGAAGACCAGAGGAGAATCACGTGACCCGTCATAATCAGCATTATTAAAGGCTGTGCCTCAAATCGAGGCCAGATTCTGTTCACACGCTGCAGGGAGAGATATCAACCTCAGACTGCACGGCAAGTCAAAACTACAACAACCTGTATAAATAAATACATATAACACAAGACACTTCAGCTTTGAAAGTTACGTTTAAGTGCACTCTGAACGACTGGTACTTATTTTCACTCCCTAACGAGGGACCCTACAGAGTGCGCACTGCAAAGGGAGGAGAGTACAGTCATGACCAAGTCATAAAGGAAATCAAACGTGGAATTCTCTTCATTTAGTTCCTTATTTTTTACTCCACAAATAGTAAAATAAAATTATTATTATTATTATTATTCCACTCTACAAGTCCATGGCATCCCATAGAACCATACATAGGAAAGTTATGAAATTTGACACACACTTAGGGGACAGTCTGAAATGTTACCATAGCAAATTTGGTATTGCTAGTTCAAACCCTCTAGCGCCACCAGCAGCTCAAATTTGTGCGCATGATATTTTGCTATAATGGGAAATGATTTCTCCATTTTGAATTTTCTGAAAAGCCCACTTTTTCAAACTCCTCCCAGACTGTTTTCCTGAAAACTGAATCAGATCATATTTAGAGCATGTCGACAAAAAGCTCACGTTGATTAGTCAAACCGTTCTCAAATACCGTGCAAACGAACTGGACGATGAGCACGCCGAAATGGACGTGAGGCTATATCTCCGTTACGCTTCAGCGTATTCAGACCAAAATTAGTGTATGTCATAGCCATCACGACTTGAGGATACCTGCAATTTCTGAACAGCTCCACCTAGTGCTCACAGGATATGAAAAATGCATATTTTTGCTTTTCAGACCATTTGTCCTATTTTCACCAAATTCGACTCAGACCATCTTCACTCCATGACAGCAATAAGTTATGGATTTCATGTTTAGACCAAACCGAACCATTGGTCATGCTCTGATGCTTGCTTAGTTCCTACTTTGCTTCTGTTGTGCTTGGCCCTGTAATTGCTGCTTGCAGCTATATTTATATTTATTATTATTATTATTATTATTATTATTTCTATTATTATTATTATTATTATTATTATTATTATTATTATTATTATTATTATTGGGTAATACAGCAGGTAGTATAGTCTCCTCCGGGGTCTCATCCTGGTCTCAGGTTATTATCTGTGTGGACTTTCACATGTTCTCTCGGTGTCTGTGGGGCTTTCTCTGGGTTCAGTGGTTTCATCCCAACTCCCAATAACCTGTGCAGGTGGATTGGATATTCTAAATTTGTGTGTGTGTGTGTGTGTGTGTGTGTGTGTGTGTGTTGTATTGACATCCCATCCAGGGTGAATTCTCCCACCTTCAGCCCAGTATTCCCTGGATAAAGTCCGGATTCCCCGTCATCCTGACCAGGTTAAAGTGGTTAGGGATTGAAAGCTACATCTGGATTTCTGTAAAGCTGCTTGGTGATGTTCACTGTTAAAATGCTGCATAAATAAAACTGAATTGAAAATGTATGAATGATGATGATGATGAAGATGAAGATGAAGATATGAATGTGTTGTGTTTGTTTATGTATTTACCGGTGTTGCTGTGGTTGTCTCTGTTGAAGCAGAAGGCCAGGGCGGCAGTGGACAGAATTCCTGCCGAAGCTGCTCCTCTCCACCCCGGTGTTCTGCCCCCCGGTGTTCTGCCCCCCGGTGCTCTGCCCCTCGGTGTCCTGCCCCCAGATCTCCTCCCGGTAAGTCCCGGAGTGTCCTGCGGTGACCAGCGCTGCCCACGAGCTCCTCCGACTCTCCAGGCTCGTGCGCCACCTGCTGGCCAGCGCGTGAAGGTTATCACTGCTGCTATACGCTTCCTCGCGCTCCTTCATTTGCGTACACTTTCTGGACGCGCGAGACGAGAAAATCACCGGATTGCTCCTTACAGCCGTTTCAAGCTCGTGCACATTGGACTCGCCGGGTTCGGTGTGAAGCGCGCGACAGGGTGACAAGCTGCGCGACATGCGCATGAGCAAACGCTTCGGCACGGCGGACAACAACATCTCGCGCGTTACTCAGGATACCGAGCTACAGCCGCGCGTTTACAGATCAGACCCGGACAAACACGAAGAACCGAGCGCAGCGCGTGGAACACGTCACCGACACGCAGTGCATCATGTGTCTACAGTGACGGGATTTGTACTGGAATAAAGTTGGTTTGATGTTGGACGTTCGATATTCGCAGATATTCCACAGTGACGGGTTTTGAATATGAGGAAATTAAGGGACCGTCTCTAAAGTTACACACCACACTGTCATACACGTTTCTAACTTCAATAGCATTTGAAGGGAATAACTTACAGCCATATAACCCAGTGTACAGTGTTCATGTAGGTGTCAGGTATGAGACACGCCTTTTAGATTTTTGATATTTATTAAACTAAACTATTAAATCATATGGAAATATTGTCATGTATTTTATTGCTGCATGGGCTCATACACAAAATATACATACACAGTTTAAAGCTCAGTAGCGTTTGAAGGGAACGATGTACAGTCACACAACCAACTGTAAACTGTTCAAAAAATAGATGTCCTATTACTGAAATAATGTATATGTGTGTGTGTGTGTGTGTGTGTGTGTATATATATATATATATATACATATATATATATATATATATATATATATATATATATATATATATATATATAAATTATTTAATTCATCGGACATCTATTTTGTGAGAAAACCATTCAATCCAGTATGAGTCATTATGACGCCCTTTATGCATTCGTGAAAGTTTTTCTGGTTCATGCATTGTAGGGTTAAATATCAAAAATCTAAAAGGTGTGTGTCATACCTGACACCTAGCTGAACAGTTTACAGTTGGATGTGTGACTGTACATCATTCCCTTCAAATGCCACTGAGCTTTAAATAATGGTATATTTTGTGTATGGGCCCATTCTCTAGTGAAACACATGGCAATATTTATGTATGATTTAATAGTTTATTTTCATAAATATCAGAAATCTAAAAGGTGTGCATCATACCTGACATTTAGATGAACCCTTTACAGTTGGGATCATGACTGTACATCGTTCCCTTCAAATGCTATTGAGCTTTAAATGATGGTATATTTTGTGTATGAGCCCATTCTGTAGTGAAAGTTATATCTAATTTACATATGATTTAACAGCTTATTTTAATAAAGGGATTTGACCAAGAAAACAACAGCAGTTCCCTTCAACTTTTAATATGTTTTAATAACAACAAAACACCACTGAGTACATGGGCATACATCCTTTATGTTTACATTCAAAGTGTGTGTTCATTGGAGTGTCTGTGTTTAGTGTGTGTGTGTGTGTGTGTGTTGGTGACCAGCAGGTGGCGCAGTGCGCTCGCTAAAAACATTAGTCAATGCTTTGCTCACATACACACACAGAGCAGCTCCATCCATCTTCTAAACTTCTAACCTTTTCAGGGTCACAGGGAACCTGGAGTCTACCCTGGGGTAAACATCAGGCACAAGGCAGGGTACACCCTGGACAGGGTGCCAGTCCATCGCAGGGCACAATCACCTACACACTCATTCATACATTCATCTACTATTCATTCTATTCACTCTATTCACTCTATTCATCTTCAGACACACCAATCAGCCTACCATGCATGTCTCTGGACTGGGGGAGGAAACCCCCGCAGCACAGGGAGAACATGCAAACTCCACACACACACAGGGCCACGGTGGGAATCGAACCCCCAACCCTGGAGGTGTGAGGCGAACGTGCTAACCACTAAGCCACCGTGCGCCCCAGCTTCACCTCCTCTGCACTTTAATCAGATTTCCAACATAAATTATAACATGATTATATTTAAACATAAAAAATACTCAAACACAAATCCAGCAAAATAAAACTGAATGAAATGTTGAATTCTCTTTCCTGATTCAGATTGTTGTTGTAGTGAAATACATGACAAACTTTAATAACAAAGAGAAAACTATAAATGACAGAAAAGAGGAATAAATCTCCAGTAAGCACATGTTCTTTCACAACAAGGCCATTTTAATGAGTTTATAGACAGCATGAAGTGGACATCGGCGCAGTTTTCTTCTGTAATGTGAGACAGGATAACATACGGCTGGACTTTGGTTTGCTCCTTCAGGATTTTGTTTTATTTACATCATTTTATTTCTCCTCAAACTCATGGGCAGCAAAAGTCATTTACAAAACTGCACCTTGATTTCAATTTAAAGAGAAACAGGAATTTGATTTGTTCTGGGATTGACTCTAGTGAACAATCTGATCAGCACCACAAACGCACCTGATGAAAATCAAATAACAGTCTGTTTTAGTTTCTGCTCGTCTGTACATCAGAGAGGTGAGATAGACTGATTAGACTAACTCAACTCAGTACGTTTACGTGGACAACAATAATCCGATATGAACCCGATTAAGACGATACTCTGATTAAGAAACTAGCATGTAAACAGAGATTATTGATGACCTTAATCTGATTAAAGTCATACTCAATATAAACACAAATGGAATTAAGACGTGTGGAGTATTCCTGTTTTAGTCACATTATCAACGTGTATTACAGACATGTACACACCTTAATCACACTATTAACGTCGTGTGGGAGTTTTCACCGCATTGTGCGAAGGACACGATCACACACGGCAGTGCTCAACTGTTTGACTCCAAACAAGAGAGCACGTCTGCGTCCGAAACCGCGTACTTACCTGCTATATAGTAGGAGAAATACACGCATTCCAGCTACTATACAGAAGGTAAGTACGCGGTTTGGGACGCAGCCCACGGCTTCAAGCAGTCGTCTGTTTGCACGTATAGCACGACAAATAATTTACTGCACTTGAAGCTTTCGTAAAATTAAAAGATAAAAACACCCAAAACTGTATACGGTCCCATAATGAAGACCAACCGTATGTCGATACGTGAAATTCTGGAGGGACGTAATGACGAGTGCTGTTAATCGCTCTATGTTCTATAACATGAAAGGAATATTCTAAAAGCAACTCATGTAAACACCTTAATCACAATATTACATGTTTTATTCAGAATAAGGTCAATAATTAGATTACTGCTGTCCATGTAAACATAGTCAGTGACCTAATCAAATATCAGCTCACTGTTAACACATGATGAGGATCAACATCCACATCGACCAATCACAACAAAGAGTTAATCACCAGTCATGTGGTCTTACAGTTCATGATGCTCCACACACACACACACACACACACACACAGATTTGTTATTATTCTCTTTTATTCTCTTCATTCAGTCCATAAAGGATTTCGCAGAGTATTTTTGCAATTATTACAGGCAAAAACGCTTGATTTTGCTGTGGCATTTTTCAACATTGGTGATGCAACTTGCAGATTTGTGCTTATTTTTTGCAGAAAACTACTTGTGGTGAAATTGCAGCGGCAGGAAATAGTTGTGCACGCGGTCTTTCACAGAGATGTGTGTTGGTAAATCTGACCTTTTAACTGTGCTCATGTTTGACTCACATGAATCAAAGACAGTTTTGGCTGAACGCGTGTTGTGACGACGTCACAATTTCTGCGATCGCAAAATTGCTAAATCCTGGAGGGATCCTGGAGGGGGACTGGAGGGTACCGGAGGGATCCTGGAGGGGGACTGGAGGGTACCGGAGGGATCCTGGAGGGGGACTGGAGGGGGACTGGAGGGTACCGGAGGGATCCTGGAGGGGGACTGGAGGGTACCGGAGGGATCCTGGAGGGGGACTGGAGGGGGACTGGAGGGTACCGGAGGGATCCTGGAGGGGGACTGGAGGGGGACTGGAGGGTACCGGAGGGATCCTGGAGGGGTTACTGGAGGGTACCGGAGGGATCCTGGAGGGGGACTGGAGGGGGACTGGAGGGTACCGGAGGGATCCTGGAGGGGGACTGGAGGGTACCGGAGGGATCCTGGAGGGGGACTGGAGGGGGACTGGAGGGTACCGGAGGGATCCTGGAGGGGGACTGGAGGGGGACTGGAGGGTACCGGAGGGATCCTGGAGGGGTTACTGGAGGGTACCGGAGGGATCCTGGAGGGGGACTGGAGGGGGACTGGAGGGTACCGGAGGGATCCTGGAGGGGGACTGGAGGGTACCGGAGGGATCCTGGAGGGGGACTGGAGGGGGACTGGAGGGTACCGGAGGGATCCTGGAGGGGGACTGGAGGGTACCGGAGGGATCCTGGAGGGGGACTGGAGGGGGACTGGAGGGTACCGGAGGGATCCTGGAGGGGGACTGGAGGGTAACGGAGGGATCCTGGAGGGGGACTGGAGGGGGACTGGAGGGTACCGGAGGGATCCTGGAGGGGGACTGGAGGGGGACTGGAGGGTACTGGAGGGTACCGGAGGGATCCTGGAGGGGGACTGGAGGGATCCTGGAGGGGGACTGGAGGGGGACTGGAGGGGGACTGGAGGGATCCTGGAGGGGGACTGGAGGGGGACTGGAGGGATCCTGGAGGGGGACTGGAGGGATCTTGGAGGGGGACTGGAGGGATCCTGGAGGGGGACTGGAGGGATCCTGGAGGGGGACTGGAGGGGGACTGTACAGTACACACGCTGTGATTATAAGTCCAGGTTTCTCAGTGCATTCAGCGACTCTGCTCGTGGCTAGTTGCACTAGTTATCAGTATTTTGTGGATTAGCATTGTTAAATCGTTAGCCCTGTTTATCTCAATGTGGAATCAGTGTGGAGTTGTGCACGTGGCAGAAGGTTGAGATTTGGAAACTGGAAAAAGAAAATGATCACAGTAAGGGTAGAGATTAAAGGTACACACTTTATAATGCTAGCTCTCGTTCACTGACACTAGCATTGTAGCATTGTTTACAGAACTATTCACACAGTAACACGTCAGTTTGCACAATTTAATCAGAGTTGAGAGTTTTTAGGAGACTGGGACTGAAGCGTGAGGACGGACAGTTAAAGAAATGAACAAATAAAAAAATAGTGAGTGAAGGACAAATAACCAGGAGAACACCAAGGACAAATGTGAAGGCCTTAATGATAACGAGTGTTACTTCACTCAAAGAAAGAAAGACACACACACACATACACACATACATAACACGAACACACACACATACACACACACACACACACACA
Organism: Ictalurus furcatus; assembly: GCF_023375685.1. Lineage (NCBI taxonomy): Eukaryota > Metazoa > Chordata > Actinopteri > Siluriformes > Ictaluridae > Ictalurus > Ictalurus furcatus. The sequence continues at coordinate 392,748 of NC_071271.1, forward strand.
CACACATACATATACATATATATACATACATATATATATATATATATACACACAGACATATATCCACACACACATATACACACACATACACACACAGACATATACACACATACATATACAAACACACACATATACTCATACACACATACATACACATATACACAGATACACACACACAAATACCCATATACACACACACACACACACACACACACATACATATACATATATATACATACATATATATATATATATATACACACAGACATATATCCACACACACATATACACACACATACACACACAGACATATACACACATACATATACAAACACACACATATACTCATACACACATACATACACATATACACAGATACACACACACAAATACCCATATACACACACGTACATACATACATACACACACTCACACACACATATACACACACTTTTATACACATATACACGTATACACACACACACACACACACACACGTTATTTTTTTTTTGGATAAACCCGTGTTGTGTTTGTAATTGTTTGATATCCATGAGAGCAGAGTACTTTTATGAATTTTTTTTAACAAAAGATCAAAAGATTCAACAATAAAGACAATTTTTCACAGCCTTCACAGCTCATATTTACCAAGGGTGCCAATATTAATGGAGGGCGGTGTATATAGTATAAAACACTTCTCTTTAATACACTCTTTTCTCACATTACTATCCGATTCAAACGAAACAGGTAGCAGGCAGCTGTCTATAATAACTGTACACGTCATCATCATCTCTCGCACGCGCATGCGGTGAGGTGGGCGGTCCGCGTCTGTCACTCATCTTTTTCATCTCAAGGCCTGTGTGTGTGTGTGTGTGCACTCGTGCGTGTGCGCGTGCACGAGAAGACCTAACCAGCGGCGGCGTATGGTTCTCCCACTCAGCGCTCCAGCACTAAACAGAGGAACGGCGTTCTTCAGCCTCCGCTTTCGTACCGGAGCTGTTTGTCGTGTCTCGCCCGCGGTGTCGGGATAAACGCTGTTGATTGGTCCGCTGCGTTGTCAGCGCGAGAGCCAGCTCAGCGATTAAAATCTGAGCGTTCGCGTGCGTTTGTGAAGCTTGTTTGGATTTGCTGACCGACACTAATTGAACGTCACGAGACGCGCGCGCACTGGACACCGCTTGTTTCTAAACGCGACGCTTTATCCGCCAGCAAAACTAAACTTCCACACCTGCACGGCTCCGGTGTTTTCCCCGGTAACGCCGCAGATTTTCCGACTGAAAAAAATCAGAAAAAGAAATCCAGAGCGAGGTTTTTAAGCGTATATTAATCCGGTTTAGTTAAAAGCAGGATCCGGTTTCATCGCCTGCTTCCGTTAGTGTTGGAGCGCACGCGCTAACAGCACTGGAGTGTTTTGGGAAGATGTCCGGTGAAGCAGTTCTGGTCCCGGATGACCGAGCTTTCAGCAACTTCAAACACGAGTGTGTGTCGGATGAAGGATGGAATCTGACTTACAACAAGTCCGGCATCACGGTTCTGATCCAAATCCTGGAGGAGGAGAAGTCCCTGCACAAAATCAAGGTGAGATACACCACCTGTCTAACCTACACCACCTGTCTAACCTTCACCTACACCACCTGTCTAACCTACACCTACACCATCTGGCTAACCTACACCATCTGGCTAACCCCCCTGTCTAACCTACACCACCTGTCTAACCTACACCATCTGGCTAACCCCCCTGTCTAACCTACACCACCTGTCTAACCTACACCTACACCATCTGTCTAACCCCCCTGTCTAACCTACACCACCTGTCTAACCTTCACCTACACCACCTGTCTAACCTACACCATCTGGCTAACCCCCCTGTCTAACCTACACCACCTGTCTAACCCCCCTGTCTAACCTACACCACCTGTCTAACCTACACCATCTGTCTAACCCCCCTGTCTAACCTACACCACCTCTCTAACCTACACCACCTGTCTAACCTACCCTTAACCCGTCTAACGTACCCTTAACCGGTCTAACCTACACCACCTATCTAACCTACACCTACACCATCTGTCTAACCCCCCTGTCTAACCTACACCACCTATCTAACCTACACCTACACCATCTGTCTAACCCCCCTGTCTAACCTACACCACCTGTCTAACCTACCCTTAACCCGTCTAACGTACCCTTAACCGGTCTAACCTACACCACCTGTCTAACCTTCACCTACCCATCTAACCCACCTGCCTAACGTACCCTTAACCCATCTAACCTACCCTTAACCCGTCTAACCCACCTGTCTAATCTACTCTTAACCCATCTAACCTACTCTTAACCTGTCTAACCTACACTTACAGGTGCATCTCAAAAAAGTCAAATTTTTTCCTGGTAATTTAATGAAAAACGTGGAACTTTGATATATTCTAGATCCATTACACATGAAGTGAAATATTTCAAGCCTTTTTTTTGTTTTAATCTCTCTGATTACGGCTTACAGCTCACGGAAATCACAAATCCAGTATCTCAATTTTTATATTTTTATAATATTAATAAATTTATAATACAGAAATGTCGACCTTCTGTAAAGTATGTTAATTTATGCACTCGATACTCGGTCAGGGCTCCTTTTGCACGAATTAGTGCATCAGTGCGGCGTGGCATAGAGCCAATCAGCCTGTGGCACTGCGTAGGGATGTCACGATACCAAAAAGTCTAGTAGTACCGATACCACCAAATACTCGATACCAAAGTCGAAACCACGGTGTGGTTTAAAAAAAATAAATGTAAAAAATTAAATTAAAAACTCTCCTGGACATCCTCCCCTGGCTGATACTGGCAAAGAGAGAGAGAGAGAGGGATATTTTAGTTATCAAACACTGTCTCACAATGACTCATAAAACAGTGGAGGCTAATGGAAGCAGGAAGTGCTCTAAAATCTCCTGGTAGACGCTGCATCGACTCTCGACTTGAGAAGACACACTGGACCAACACCAGCAGATGACATGGCAACCCAAATCATCACTGACTGTGGAAACTTCACTGGACTTCAAGCAGCTTGGGTTCTGTTCCTCTCCACTCTTCCTCCAGACTCTGGAACCTTGATTTCCAAATGAAATGCAGCATTTACTTCCATCTTCCCCGTGATTGTGTGCGTGTACTGAACCAGACTGAGAGATTAAAGCCTCAGGAAACCTTCACAGGTGTTTTGAGTTAATTATCTGATTAGAGTCTTCTCAGGTCGACATTTCTGTATTATAAATTCTTTATTAGAATATTTTAAGATACTGGATTTGTGATTTCTGTGAGCTGTAAGCCGTAATCATCGAGATTAAAACAAAAAAAGGGCTTGAAATATTTCACTTCACGTGTAATGAATCTAGAATATAAGTTCCACTTTTTGAAATAAATTATTGAAAAAATGAACTTTTCCAGGCTATTCTACTTTTTTTATTTTATTTTATATTTTTAGATGCACCACTATGTCAAACCTACCTGTCTAATCTACACCTACCTGTCTAATCTACACCTATCGGTCTAACCTATCCATCTAATATGCACCTACCTGTCTAACCTACACCTTCCTGTCTAATCCATCTGTCTAACCCTCTAACTGATTCCTGCACAAAATCAAGGTGAGATGCACCTGATTAACAGACTTGACTGACTAACCCACACCTACCTACCTACATGACTAAACTTCCAGACTGACTATCCTAACTAGCTAACCTACTTAACCAACCCACCTGATCTCCAGATGTTTGTTATTCACATCTGTTTTTCTCTTATAAACTCTCAGAAATGCACAGAATTGATTCTGTTGTTTAAAAAACCATAAATTCATCATCAGGGTTCTCCTATCAGACAGGGTTCCTGCTGAGAACTCTTCAATAATAATGTTCTTCAATAACGTCATGTTTTTGTTTTATTACTCCACCCTTGTACCTTTTGCGCTATAGTGAGCGTGAGGAGATATTTTCTGAATCTGTGTTGGTGTGGATGAAGGTCAGGGTGAGTTACTCCATACATCATCTCCTGTTTCACTCAAGTCCATCAGGTGTACGGATGAAATGTCCTGCGTTGCATTTTCGTTACGATTTCTCCGTGTTGTGTTTAACACGCCGCAGTGGTGTTCTGTGTTGTAGGAGTTAATAGGTAATGCTTTGGAATTACTGCGTAATTTGTGTGTGCTGTTGACTTTACCTCAGTGTCCGTGTTTAACCAGCGGCTCACATCCTGGTCTTTGGCGAGTTTTATTTCACGAGTGATGACGCGAGGAATGTTTGCAGAAGGCGAGGATCAGACCTTGTGCTGCTAAAGACACACGACTGCTAGCCTTCATAGGATTTAATTCCTGTGTAAACAGTGTTTAATGGGTGGATGTTGAGTTTACTGCAGCATTAGAGAGACCTCAAGCCTCGCATTAACATAAACATTAACATGAAACTAGCCATGGTGCTAATCTGGACTGTAACCTCTGATTAGCCACATTTCCATACAGATTAGCACAGATTAGCCATGCAGCTAGTTTGTCATGAGGTTTTAATCCTCTTACTGTGTGTGAAGTGTTCACATGAAATGTTCCTGAAGTGAACAGAGTGTTTAAAAAAAATAATAATAAATAAATATATAAATATATAAAAATTGAACAAACACACAACTGTTTTTATTAAGCAAAGTGATGAGACTGTCAGAAACAAAGATACAGACATTAACAATATCAGATAAATTTATCCTCGATGATGCAACAACGGTATTAAGATTAAATTATGTACTTTATCTGAGTTATAAAAGGCCAGTACACTTTCCTGGGGATCTGGGGGGAAGAAAAAAAAACACCCATTGAATGTCCGACTCCTCAAACATCCACTTTAGTGTCTCTTTATCAGAGTGAAGGGACATTTATAGAAAAGAGTAAAGGAACTTCTCATGGAATGAATCTTCTAATATTTGGATGAATAAGTTCTGTCATGTTTGGTTTTATTGCTCCGCTCTTCACAACTGAAGTTTTGCAATCTGCTGCATTTCGTTGTGATTACGGTGATTTCTGAGGACCTTCCTGTCGCCTGTGAGAATAAGGAAAAGTGTCACGATTTGACTTGAGAATTTTGAGGTGTGGAGATGAAATGTGGTAGAAGATTCAGGTTACAGTACTCACAACTCAGAAATGTTTAATGATGATGTCTTTTAAGTCAGGTTATTTACAAGCTATTCATTTGAATGTAAATTAAAGCACACGCTGCACATCTCAAGCTAAAGGTGCCAATTTTCAAGAATTGTTTTCTTCTTCTTCTTCTTCTTCTTCTTCTTCTTTTCAAATGTATATCTGCGTTCCAGATAGGGCTGCAACTAACGATTATTTTCATAATCAGTTACTTAGCCGATGTTATTCTCTCGAAAGGCGCAGGGCGACTTTCAGTACCATTTGTTTTGTTTATTTAAAATAAAATCCACAAACTGAGTGTTCCAAATATAAACTTCAGACTAAAATTTTACACAACTGTTTGTCCAAAACAGAAAAGAACCCAATACACACACACACCACAATATATATTATTCATTCAGGACTGTAGTTTAATTCTGTGCTTTTTGTGCATACATTATAAAAAGCATAATTATTAGTATATATTAGTTTATATTATATAATAGTATTTATGCATTATTTTTTATGGATGCACAAAAAGCACAGAATTAAACTCCAGTCCTGAATCAATAATAAAAACTCTTTCACTGCACCGTGTGGTTTCTGTATCTCGCTGTCTTTAGGAACATTATTTTATTTTTGATCTTAGTGTTTTAATTAGACAGTACAGATCTTACTCGCGCTACACTCTGTATCAGCGCATCTACACCGCGCGTGACCAGCAACGCGGCCTCGTTACTAACGCGTCACTTCCGTTATAATAAACAACATAAGTTACACTGCAAGTGTGCAAATACAGCATGTAATGACTAACTTAAGTTAAACTAAACCTTTTAAACAGCTTGAACCAGTTTCCCCTGTCCCTTACACACAGTGGAGCATTTTGGATATGAACGTAAGTTTGTGCCCGTGCATCACTGTTGTGCTTCAGTGCTACACAAACTCCGCTTTGTAAAGTTAGCACGTTACAGTCTACTTGACGGTGTTTAATATAAAATGCTTCCATGCCTCAGAGGACTTGGAGGTTGCACAATAACTTCCTCAGTCACGTGATGATTTCGCCTCCACCTGATGGAGACTGAGGTCATGTTGGGAATAAAAGGTAACGTTGACATTAACAGTCAACTGAAGAAAGTCAGTGTCGGTGACTCTGGGTATCCGCTAAAGTTAGCGGCGTCACATTACGTGTGTATGATGTCATGTGCCACTTACTAGGAAGCTGCTTATACTTCCAGTTAGTAAAAAACTGCTTGTATTCCATTTGAGATGATATTACCTTTCTAAAATTCATACACTAGAGCAGAGGTTCTCAACCTTTTCTAACTAAAGCCCCCCCAAGCCTCCCCGATCATGTGGTGCGACCCCCCCACCCATATCTTGGAGGAGACCAGGTATAATGATTATCTATTCTATATAATATCTGATGTATATCTAATCTAGATACATTTTTTGTTTTGTTTTTGTAGGCTACTTTTTTAATTACTTTTCATAAGTTTTATGATTTTTAAAAATAACTTTTATGACTTTTTTAAAACTATATAACAGACAGATATGGAGCATGAATGTTTCTGAACACTATAACTACTCTGAACGAGAGAACTAGGCTGTAATAACGTGGACTATTTTACATGTACAACATGTTGCATTATATCCGTCTTGTGTCCTAATAAAAACATTCGCATAAGAATGATGTAAATTGGGAGGAACGGCGCGTCTCGTTATCCATGACGGTGTTAAATCTCCGGCTCTCAGCCCCTCACTGAACAGAGCAACTAAAGGGGTTAGAGAAGACGCTAAGTTGGGAACACTGGTCTGCACTGACGGCTAGATAAACGGCAGCTAAGCTCCACCCCTCCCCAGCAAAAAGGAAATACAGAGGGAGCGGGAACGCAGGGTTTTTCATTTATACACATTCTATTTGAAAAGCAATATTTAGTATTTACTCTCTGATGTGTTTTCTCAGAAGAGAAGTGATGTCATGAGTAAATGTAGTTGTTGCAGCTCTAGTTCCAGAAGTTGTAAAGCGACCTTGGTTATTAGAAATGTAATCTAAGAATGAATGGATGGAAAACAAAGTATTTTATAGGAATTATAGGGAATTCATGCCTCATGCACGGTGGATTGTTTCTGGTCATGACGGACAAGTCATAAATTTTAATATTTTAAAATGATTTTTATTTTGTTAGAGAGAAAGTTAAATACTGTAAATGTGAACTTCAAGTATATAAGTGTTTTTTGTTGTCTTTTTTACAAACATTACAGTAACAAGTCCTCCACTACCATATATACCATTCCGCTGAATTCTGAAATCGTAAACACCATTAAATTAGCGTTAACATGATGAGCTCCACAGTACTGCAGGTTTGAGTGACACGTCAGTGATGTTTCAGTCATTATAACCCCTTATGCCTCAGGTTTATCCTGTTCTTGTTCTCACGCTGAGAAGCTTCACCTAACAGGAAGTGAGCTGATATCTGAGCCGGGCCAAGCACAAAACCCTGTTGTTATCACGGACGAGAGTTTGCACGTTTCTCAAGGACCTTTGGAAAAACACACACTACGTTCAGGTTCAGTTTCACATTTAAACCCCTGTGTTTCTCAGGTGAGCTCTGAAAACTCGTTGTGTTACAGGATTAGTGACGAGAGGACAAACACAGCGGCATGATCACATCACACCACATCAGCGTGGGTTCAGTTTGAATTCTGGAATGTACCTACTCTCTTAATCCTAGTTTTTACTCTGCTGATTTAATTTCTGGCGTAATGTCGGAAATATTGATCAATTCAGCCTGATGTAAAATTTTTGATTTTTAACTGAGAGTACTTTCATATGGGGAAAGCTGTAAGAACCTTTACACGTCTGTAGGTTTGTATGAAATGAAAGAAATGCGGTCATGCTGTTACAGTAAAATAATGAATGACAGGGTGGTGTGATGAAGCAAAATTATGTTTACCTCTCCAAAAGCGAGTGGCCCCAAATATTTTTTATTTCTTTTACAGCACAGCAATTTACCAACAGTTACAATTAACTAAAGAATGACGTAGTGACGCTCCGATCGATCAGCCGCCAATCGGTATCGGCCAATAATCACACTCTATGACTCAATCGGTGGTCTCTAGATTTGGCCGATCTCACGAACGGATCACGATTGGCTGACGTAAAACACGTGAGGACGCAAAACACATGATTACGTTAAATTTGGACAGCAGTAATCTAATTATTGAACTTATTCTGAATAAGACAATATTGTGATTAAGGTGTTTACACGAGTACTTTTAGAATACTCCTTTCATGTTGCTGTGTTACGTGTTATAGAACATAGATTGATTAACGTCACACCTCGTTACGTCACCACGCCGTCCGACGTCCCTCCAGAATTTCACGTATCAACATACAGTTGGTCTTCGTTATGGAACCGTATACAGTTTTGGGTGTTTTTATTTTTAATGTTATGAACGCTTCAAGTGCAGTTAATTATTAGTCGTGCTGTACGTGCAAATAGACGACTGCTTGAAGCCGTGGGCTGCGTCCCAAACCGCGTACTTACCTAAATACGTGTATATCTCCTTATTATATAGCAGGTAAGTACGCTGTTTGGGATGCAGCCGTGCTCTCTTGTTTACCATCAAACCACTACCTCCAAGTAGTGTCCTGTCGCACAATGTGGTGAAAACTCTCACACGACCTTAATAGTGTGATTAAGGCGTGTACATGTCTGTAACGCACGTCCATAACGCGACTAAAACAGGAATACTCCACACGCCTTAATTCCATTTGTGTTTACTTCGAGTATGACTTTAATCGAATTAAGGTCATCAATAATCTCTGTTTACATGCCAGTTTCTTAATCAGAGTATCGTCTTAATCGGGTTCATATCGGATTATCGTTGTCCATGTAAATGTGCTAAGTGACGTTCAACAGAAAGCTTACGTATCTCTTATGGGATCGGGATCAGCCAATCATGATGACAAGAAATCGGTATCAGCTGCAAAAATCCTGATCAGAGCATCCCTTGAATGACGTCGTACTATAGTTATAGTTACTTTTAATGTTGTGAAACGTTGGTAGAACAAGTTACCTCCTGTTCTCACTTATGCTATAGCACTTATAAACAGCCGTTCCCTCACCAGCCCCTCTCTCTCTCTCTCTCTCTCTCTCTCTCTCTCTCTCTGTCTCTCTCTGTCTCTCTCAAATCTCTCCTGAAGTTAATAAGACAAAAAAAAGCAGATTGTCATGTTCCAGAGAAACCGCAAAGCGTGAACTCCTCTGTCCTGAAGAGTTTTACTTCTGACTGTTAAAGTGCTGACACTGGAGACTCCTTCCATAAATCTTACGTAAACGTCTCCTTACAGAAAACCTCACCATCTCAACGATTTACATGTTTTAAATAATCTTTTTATGTGGAGCCATACAAGTCCCTGTGAAGGAGCGGTTACTATAGAAACAATAACGTATCAGAGCGAGCGTGTGACTGAATGTAATGTAAATGTAATAATGATATAGTTTGTAGATATAGACATGTTTGAATTGTCTTTTGAAGCGACTGTAATTATTTACACACGCACGTTTCCTGCTCCGTGTTAAACTGGAGGCCATACTGTTACAGCTTTCAGTATGTGAATACTGACGCCTCACATTTTAACCGGGGGGGGGGGGGGTGTGTGTGTGTGTGTGTGTGTGTGTGTGTGTGTGTGTGTGTGTGTGTGTGTGTGTGTGTGTGTGTGTGATCATTCATCACTACTGAGATCAGCTCCAACATCAGCACCATAATCTATTACAGAACACTGATCCTTTACAAGAAAGCTTCCATATGTGGGAATACATCACTTTACTGTGACACCACACACACAGTGCAGTGTGTGTGTGTGTGTGTGTGTGTGTGTGTGTGTGTGTGTGTGTGTGTGTGTGTGTGTGTGTGTGTGTGTGGGAGCAGTCCGAGGAGATGCTCATTAATGATGCTGGGCTTCCCCCGGCCCACGCTGTCACTGACACACACAATCTCTCTCTCTCTCTCTCTCTCTCTCTCTCTCCGTCCTCCCACTCATGGTTTCGTCTACTGCAGTTGCTCAGAAATCCCACTCAATTTATCTACTTTCTTCTTCACACTCTTTCACACTCGCTTGCCTGATTGTGTGTGGAAATGAAACTGCCTTTTCTTCATTTTTTTTTGTTTGTTGTTTGTTTTTGTGTGTGGAACAGAGAACATGTTGGGGTGGAGAATGTGTGGGATGGAGGACTTGTG
>NC_071271.1:408125-413125 GCF_023375685.1 Ictalurus furcatus
ATGTTTAAGGAACCTCAAAGGAATGAACACTGCTGTAATATACAGACACACACACACACTGGAGGTCTCTGTGTGACATCACTACTCTGGTGTCTTTAACGTAGCTAGTTGTCATGGCAACTCCCCTGGCCTCTGCATGAGCAGTGCAGGAAGGACTGATTTAGCATATGATGAGAGAGATGTGTGTGTGTGTGTGTGTGTGTGTGTGGGACAGAGCACCATCATGGAAATGCATTATGGGAAATCCAGCAGGTGATGTTGACTTATGTGTGTTCCTGCAGCACAATAACCCATCCACAGCTGTAGAATACAGAACTGTTCATCTCTTTCTCTCGCGCTCTCTCTCTCACACACACACTCACACAGTCTCTCACACACACAGTCACATACACCTTTGTCTGCTCTGACATCATCAGTGTTTGCTGGAACTGGATCCAGAGTAAACCTCTCACTCTCTCTCACACGCACACACACACACACACACACACAGGAAAAACCTTGAACTAAGACCAGGCAGAAATGTTGCTGTGTAACGGTTGGTTTTAAGATGTTTGCACGGAGTTCTGTAGTGTGTGTAAACATTTGTTTAGATGTTTTTAAGATGGGTCTGAGGTTCAGCTGGTTCCTGATGTGATTTTTCTCACAAACCAAATCCTTTTTCTCAGCTTTCAGAAAAAAATGACATCTAAGAGTTTACCGTTGTAATCACAGTACACACTACACTGAAATTATTCCTCTGTAGTCCTTCCAATAAATCATCAATACTGTACAGATAGTGTTCTCAAACTCTTGGAAATTGCACTCTGGGGTGTACAGGTCGAGTGTGATGTGTGAAACTTACTACAAGTACTAATGTGAGGTGGAGAAGCCTGATGGTCTGTGGATAAAAACTGTTCACACTCCTGTAGCGTCGTCCTGATGGTCGGAGTGTAAACAGGCTGTGTTGGGGATGGGTTCAGTCCATGATGATATTGTGGGCTCTCCTCTGGACCCTGGTGTGCTAATTGTCCTCCAGTGATGTGTAGACTGCTGAGGTGGTATGAGCAGTTCTAATACCTCTCTGAAGAGTGTTGCTGGTGAAAATGCTCTCGTTGGCACTGCTGCAGAAGTTGCTGAGAATTTCTGCTGCCATGTCAAGTTACTTCAGCCTTCTCAGGAAGTACAGATGCGGCTGGGACTTCCTTATTAGATGTGTTATGTTGTGAGACCAGGCTTGATCTTCACCAAAAAAAATGATCCTACTCACTGTATCATATGTGTTCAAGCCAGAAAATAAATCCATTTGATTATGCTAATCCACAGTGGCAAAGACACGGTTATCCGGAATTGTATATTATTAGATTACAATAAACCACATATATAATTCTTCAACCTATTTTTAAAAACATCTTTAATCATTTCAAGCTTGAAATGTTTTATTCTATTGGCAGATCGTTTTGTTTCTTCTTACAAACAAATGCTAAAAATGAACACAAAGATCTGCCAATAGAACAAGAACATTTCAAGCTAGAAATAAGTTGGATTTGGAAAGAGATTTCAGCCCATCTTTGGCGTTTGACTTTTGAACATGTCCAGAATTTAAAACTTGTTGAAAAGCATCTAAAGATTCCAAATAAAAATAAAATAATATAAAAATATTGGTTGTTATGATGAACAGTGTTAATATTGCTCATTTTAGCTGACCCAGTGCAGGTCTGGAAAGCCCTGGTGCCCCTCCTCCACCCTGCAGATAGTGCTGACTCACTGCCTGTCTGTTGACCACCCTGTCTCCCAGCATGGCCCCGAAACACGTCTAATAGTATCTGACAGTGACCCACTGGTGAACATGATCCCAGTCGTGTGGCTCGGAGCCAGAGACAGCCGTTTAACACCATGGTTTTAGCAAAACTGCACCAAAGAAAAACCTCTCAGCTTTAGGATACAGTTAGAGTCAATCAGGAGTGAAGCTGATGATGCACTGTTCATTTGTCTCCCTCTAGTGGAAATGAATTTCTGAAGAAAAGATGATAAACACTTAGAATTCCCAATTTAATAAGTACACATCCATCCATCTTCCATACCACTTATCCTACACAGGGTCTCAGGAGATTATCCCAGAGAACTCGGGGTACAAAGTGAGGGACACCCTGGACAGGGTGCCAACCCATCGCAGGGCACAATCACACACACACACACACACACACACACACACACACAATGATTCACACGCTATGGACAATTTAGAATTGCAAATCAGCCTACTACCCAGCCTAAGACTCATGTCTTTGGGAAGAGTACCCGGAGGAAACCCCCAAAGTACGGGCAGGACATGGAAACTCCACACACAGGGCAGAGGCAGGATTTGAACCCTTAACCCCAGAGATGTGACGCAAATGTGCTAAACCTGTGTAGGATAAACAGTATGGATGGATGGAGAATGTCAGGTGGCATTTTGCAGAAACAAACAAAAATATGTTTGGGAATTATTATTATTATTATTATTATTATTATTATTATTATTGTTGTTGTTGTTGTTGTTGTTCAAAACTAATTTCACACATGTGGTGATTCCATCCCACACTCTGGTGTTCTGTGACATGTTGCCAAAAAGCCTTGAGATTATTTTGTTTCCAAAACAAACAGAACAAATGGAAAAAAACCTTAAACATTAAACACAACAAAAATAAACCACACAAACAGAACAATAAACAGGAGGAAAACACCTGCTCTCCCCGCTAAATGTCACTGAGAGAGCATTAATCTATACTCTCACAGCTGTCTTTTCCCTGCTGACAATCCCCCCCCCCTAGTAGAAACCCCCATTCAATTTGTGATGGTTTTAATGGTTATAATGGGAATTGCGTTGGTTTTAATGGAAACTGTAGGCTAATGGTCCCTGTGGACCTCTACTGGTAATTTGTGGAATTCTACTGGTGGCACGTTATGTCTAGTGGATGCCATTAAGGACCAATAATAGTAATGATAATGGTTTTAATGGTTAGCTGATGGTTTGTAGTGGTATTCGAAGTGAAAACCATTAGAATTTCTGTGATTGTTTTTTTTCCCCCCGAAAAGAAAAAAACCCCAAAGAAACCTGTGGGATAGTAAACACTGATAAACATATATAAAAGCGAGGATAGGTGAGTTGAAACATCCTGCCGGATATCAGCTGCTTTCTGTTCTGCAGCTTTCTAACTGAAATGCCTGAAAAACAACAAAGCTGCCCCTGTGTGGAACGGGAGCGGTCACGTGACCCGGCTACTGCGGAAGTTTCTCTTTTTCTTTTTTCCACTTTTCTTTTGGTCCCGGGATGTGTGTGTTTACTTACTGACACACACACACACACACACACACACAGAGGCAGACTGAGACCACAGCGAGGGGGAGAAAACACTATGATTAGAAAAAGAAAGGAGAAAATGTCTGAGAGAGAGAGATAGAGAGAGAGAGAAATAGAGAGAGAGAAATATATATATATAGAGAGAGAGATCAGAGGGAGAGAGAGAGAGAAGGAGAGAGAGATCAGAGGGAGAGAGAGAGAGGGAGAGAGAGAGAGATCAGAGAGAGAGAGAGAGAGAAGGAGAGAGAGATCAGAGGGAGAGAGAGAGAGAGAGAAGGAGAGAGAGAGATCGGAGGGAGAGAGAGAGAAAGAGAGAGAGAAGGAGAGAGAGATCAGAGGGAGAGAGATAGAGATCGGAAGGAGAGAGAGATCAGAGGGAGAGAGAGAGAGAGAGAGAGAGAGATCAGAGGGAGAGAGAGATCAGAGGGAGGCGACTCGCAGCCACATGATGCGGTTCAGAAAAGTCGTGCAAACAGTTTACTAAAGTATAAAAAACAGGCGAGAGGGCTTACTGTGTGTGTGTGCGCCCGCGCGCGCGCTGTTGTTGTTGTTGTTGTTGTTGTTGTTGTGGTGTCAGCTGGAACCGGGAGACTCTTCAGCAGCAGTGTGTGAAGCGGTGAGTAATTTATTCACTTGTTTTTGTCCGTTATGTCGCGAGCTGAAGCGAAAGTGCGCAACTTCGCTCCATTCATTTAGCGCTGAACTGAGGACGTGTGTGTGTGTGTGTGTGTGTAGGCAGGAATAATTTGGTAAAGACAGTGTCTCACAGAACCTGTTAGAAGCTGTTATAGGTGTGTAAAGTTAGGATTAAACTCTTGGTTGTAAATCCAGTTTTTGCTTAAGTGTCTGGAATGAGCGAGTCCCTGGAATACAGTATGGAGTCTTATCCCGGACACACACACACACACACACACACACACACACACACACACACACACACACACATATATATATACACATACAAAAAAGTCTCTTCTAATACTATTGGAACAGCAAGGCTAATTGTGTTGTTTTTGCTATACACTGAAGACATTCTGGTTTGAGAGCGAAAGATGAATATGTCCCGTGTTTGTGCAGTGCCTCTGAAAGTGTTCCCTCTCTTCTCAGCTTCAAAATGGCTTGTTTTTGCTTGTGTCAACAGCTCTCCGATCTTCATGTTGATTTATGCTTTTTAATAATAACTGCAGTCTTCAGGTGAAACCCATGGCTCAAAGCAAGAGTAGACATTCAGAGTTACTCATTGTTTAAACATTCAACTTAACAGGCACACCTGGGCAGCCAGAAACACCCTTCAGTCACCAATATCGTTCCAATATTTTTGCTCACCTAAAAATTGGTCCAAACAAAAGGTGTCATGTTTTAAGTTGTTTAACACGTCTAGATGTAAATATGAAGAAATGAAAGCTGAAATCCTGATCTATCGTCTCATGTTCATCTTTTGCTCTCGAACCCAAATGTCTTCGGTGTATAGCAAAGAACAACAGAATTGACTTTTCTGTTCCAGTACTTTCAGAGGGAACTGTACAAACACGTATGTAAATTTGCACACGCACTCAGGACTGGGAGAAAAGAGCGATTGTTTGTCAGTTAGGGAACTGAAGCAGTTATGAACATATTCGTAGTCATATGCTTTCTGGGTTAGTCGACCAATAACATCGTCAGTTTTCACCCCCACACCAGC
>NC_071271.1:418125-458125 GCF_023375685.1 Ictalurus furcatus
ATAGAAGGATAAGAATAATAGTAGTAAATGCATTTTTTTTGTAGGTTTATAGAATATACAAAGACTAATGATAGGTGTTTGTGTTTAACCGTCTCAGGTTTACGTCGTTTTATGTTTTGAAGCTATAGAGTTTGGTCTAATCTACAAAAATGCTGATTTGTTGATTTATTATCTGCAGTCTCTTCCTCTTTTACAAGCCAGTGTTTGAATTTAATAAGTCCGGTGAAAACTGTTGATCCTTGAAGAGAGCTGTAATTGATTAACGTGAGACTTTAGTTCCTTTTAATGTGATTAAATGAGTTACTGAAACGTGTGTGTGTGTGTGTGTGTGTGTTGCACAAGCTGATGGTTGTTACAGCGAGGGGTTGCATGTTGTAAGATGCAGCTTTCATGGTCTGCTTAAAGTGACAGGAAACCAACTACTTCCCATACTTAACCGGTTTGTGAAAATTTACCATTAAATATTTCTTTTTAATGCTTTAATGTGAGCAGTTTGTGCGTGATTTGTGCTTACACAGTTATTTAAAGCTGTTATTTAGAAGTGGTATGTCTCATGTGTTTATAACAAAACTGTTCTGGTTGACAGTGTAGAACGTTGTGATGTTTTCAGGCATGTTCACTTTGGAAACTTACACATGTTGGTATCTCCTTTGCTTAAATTTCTGGATGAGTTTTAGGTAAACCTTCTCAAGCGTTATAAGATCTTATTTTAATGGACTGGAAATTTGAGCCAAGAGTAGTACCAGTAACACACAACAAAGTCTACAAAATGTATTAGATTTGTACATTCAGGTCCATAAGTATTTGGACAGGGACATAGTTTTCATCAGTTTGCCTCTGTACACCACCACAGTGGAGCACAGTGTGCTGAAACTGAGGCAATCGGTGTGTGTGATTTGAAGTGTTTGAAGACGTTCAGCTTTAATTCAATGGGTTTAACAGATA
Source organism: Ictalurus furcatus (assembly GCF_023375685.1). Taxonomy (NCBI): domain Eukaryota; kingdom Metazoa; phylum Chordata; class Actinopteri; order Siluriformes; family Ictaluridae; genus Ictalurus; species Ictalurus furcatus. The sequence goes on from NC_071271.1 coordinate 419,071, forward strand.
TTGCATTCATCATTTAGGAATTACAGCCATTTTCCCTCCGTTTTCACAGGTTCAAAAGTAATTGGACAGTTGACTTATAAGCAGTTTCATGGCCTGTTTCCTCATTATTTCATGGCAGATTAAGGAGGTAAAAGGTCTGGAGTTCGCTACAGTGAATTTGCACTTGATCATGGGAGCTGTTCATGGGAACTCAATATGCGGTCCAAAGAGGTGTTGATGCAAGCAAAGGAGGCCATCATCGGGCTGAAATAACAAAACAGACCTACAAAAAAATTCTAAGACCTAAGTCTAAGTCCTAAGTCTGTTGTCGGCTGTACCTCGATCTAAGCAAATGTCGAAGGGTGATCGAGCATTCTCTGTACTTGCTCCTAAATTATGGAATGATCTCACGCTTTATATTCGCTTGGACCCATCAGTGGAGATTTTGAAGTCTCAGCTTAAAACACATTATTATTATTATATGCCATTTGAATTGGGAGAATCCTGAGATGTGTGTTCTGATATTGATCGCACTTTGTATATGCAGTTTCTGTTGAGTTTGTAGTGCTGTTGTGTGTTCTTTAGTTGTCTGTTCTTTAATTTTCTGGTTGTGAAGCACTTTGGTCAACTTTTGGTTTTAATTGTGCGATATAAATAAATTGGGTTGAGTTGAATAAGTCTACAATCAGGAGATACCTTCATTTAAAGATCTTTCCATTCCGGAGATACCTGTTTACCTCAAGGTGCACACCACTGGTAACATTCAAATAGAGAAAGGCCATATTAGACTCCGCTAAAAAAACCTCTGACGCTTGAACTAGAAGGATGGGAAGGTTAGAGTATGGAGAAGGAAAAGAGCAGCTCATGATCCATAGCATACCACATGATCTGTCAAACATGTGGAGGAAGTGTTATGGCATGGGCATGTATGGAACTGGATCACCTGTGTTTATTGAATATGTGAATGCTGATGGAAGTAGCAGGATGAATTCTGAATCATACAGAGCTATACTTTCTGCTCACATTCAGTCAAATGCTGCAAAACGGATAGGATGGCATCTCACTGTACAGATGGATAATGACCTGAAACATACAGCGAAAGCATGGCAGCTCTGCTACCACTGGTGTGTGTGTGTGCGTGTGTGCGTGCTAGTGTGTGTGTGTGAATGGGTGAATGAGAATCAGTGTAAAGTGCTTTGGAACCGCTAAGGTTAAAAAAGCGCTATATGAGTGCAGACCATCTACCATTTCAATTTGGCATAAAAATACTACAGGCCACGAGTAACTCCCACACCACAAATGGCCCACATGAGCCCATAGGTGGCGCTACAGGCCACGCCCAAACTCTGTTATTTTCCTTCTGCCCCATAAGTCCAAAATGTCTGAAAATTGGTATACATTCCTTATTTCTTATGAGGAACAAAAAAGCCATTGGGACCCATAAAGTCCGCCATGATAGATTTTCCAGTACATTAAAAATTTGTCCAAAACAACAATCTCCTCATGAACCGTAGGTCTGAGTGACTTGAACTGTGGTACATATGTGTGGGATACGTGTCTTTCTATAGGGTGATGAGCAATAAGGTATCAAATAAAAATTGCCTGAACAATTTACATATTGACAACTATTGCACATATTTCTAGTGTCCAGAAATCACTGGATCATTAACCTATGGACTTGATCTGTGCCTCACACAAAGAGGACACTACAGTATGTTACCATGTGATAATGATAATGAGTCTTTATTAATCACATATACATTACAGCACTGTGAAAGTCTTTTTTTCACATACCCGTGCATGTTAGGAAGTTGGGGTCAGAGCGCAGGGTCAGCCATGATACAGCACCCCCTGGAGCAGAGAGGGTTAAGGGCCTTGTTCAAGGGCCCAACAGTGGCAGTTTGGCAGTGCTGGGGCTTGAACCCCCGACCTTCCGATCAGTAACCCAGAGCCTCAACCGCCAAGCCATCACTGCCCCAGTGCATGATGGCAACCTCATATCTCCAAAAACAATGACATTAAAAGGAATAATAATTTATCGCTAATGCTAAAATAATGCTTTACACATCCGCTAGTCATAAATCGGACACTCCGATTCAGTCACCAGTTCGTATGAAGACTCTTGACCATGTTGAGTAACAAATCTGAGAAATGGGTGAATGTAAGCTGAAAATAGATTTTATTGTGAATATCTGAAAGATGCATGCTCGGTTAAACGCTAGTGCACTCTGCCAGTGGATCCCACAGTCTGAGCGCTCTCCAAAATTCTCACTGACTCCTCAAGCCCTTTACATGTGTGCGAGCTTGGGGCCATGCACATGTATCCATGGCTTTCTGGCCAGTGTGGGCTGACTGTCTGTTAGGCAGACATTCTGTGGCTGATTTGGCCACAGCTAATGCTAACAGAAACAGTAAGTCTTCTTCTCCAGAACCATGAAGCTTGGTCAGTTTTGTAAATTTTGGTCAATTTTGTTCTACTGTGACACATTGAAACTAGAGACTAGACTTACGCTTCTCAGAAAGCATGGACATAAACAGAGTATAGGGGGCGCTACAGGGCACGCCTCAAAGTTGACACATTCAAAATGATGGCATTTCAACCCTGCCAGGCCGGTATGCATGCCTTGCTGCTCATGCAGAACAAAGAGCTCTTAAGAACCCATAATGTCCGCATGATGGATTTTTCTCTACAGTGATCTTTTGTGGAAAACTACAAAAATGAACTTCAAATCTGCCACTGATCCAAATGTGTGGAAATGTTGTATCCGTACGATACATTTCGTTACCATGTCCATTTTGAAATGGTCCGCAATCTTGAGGAGGAATCCGCCATTGCTGCTTGCGGCTATATTAAAATGTATTATTTATATGTTATGTTGCCAGAATGAGTTGACTTTCCAACAATAATCCACTCTTAACCCGATTAAGACCATACATTGATTAAGAAACTACCATGTAAACAGCAATTTTTACTTACCTTAATCTAATTAAGGCCATACTTGAATTAAGCTCTAATCGAATTAAGACAGGTGGAGTACTGCTGTTTTAGTCGCATTATGGACGTGTATTACAGACATGTAAACACCTTAATCACATTATGAACGTCGTGTGAGAGTTTTCACCGCATTTTGCGACAGGACACGTACACACACGGCAGTTCTCAACATTTTACGGCAAACAAGAGAGTTCGGCTGCGTCCCAAACCGCATACTTGCCTACTATAGGCCTGTAGTGGGGAAAAATACATGTATCTCGGCTACTATATAGACAGCAAGTACACGGTTTGAGACGCAAGCCCACGGCCTCAAGCAGTCGTCTATTAGCACGTACAGCATGACAAATAATTAACTGCACTTAAAGCGTTCGTAAAAAAATTAAATAAAAACACCCAAAACTGTATATGGTACCATAACGAAGACCAACTGTATGTCGATACGTGAAATTCTGGAGGGACGTCGGACGGCGTGGCGCGGTGACGTAATGACGTGTGCCGTTAATCTAATTATTTTCTATACATGTCAAACGGGAACATGAAAGGAGTATTCTAAAAGTGACTCATGTAAACACCTTAATCACATTATTATCTTACTCAGAGTAAGGTCAATAATTACATTACTGCTGTCCATGTAAACGTAGTCAATGATTTATATTGTACTGCAGGTTTCCCTTTATTAAATGATAAGAATGAATTAAGACTTAAGCATTTCTTATTTTTATAGAATAGTTTTGAGACCGTATGCAGCATGAGTGTGGCGATGTGGGACTTTTTCTGAGTCACAGGTCCAGATGAATGGGTGGAGATGATGTTTATGTAATTGTGTTATTAGATTTTTCCATTGATTGTGTGCGTGTCTGTGAGTGTGTGTGGGGTGTTTGTCTGTCTGTGTGTATGCGCATAAACTCCAGCACAGTCGGACACTGTGCACATATGTTTACTGGCCTGTTTTCTCCTTTTTAAATTGGAAAAAAGAGGCCAGTCTTTCTGGTTGTAATGCCTCTTTATTTGCGGTTTTGTGGTCTAAACCCTTGTTTTTAAGATTCTACACAAAACCAGACTGTTGATTTAAACAGGACACTTCCCTCCTCCCTGTGTCTCAACCAGTGTATAACTTTACTTCTAGATATATACTGAATTAGCAATTGTTCCACAGTATCCAGAGGAAAAGCCCCACTGAACATGACACTTATCAGTAATCATCATGTGCAGGGTGAGGTTTGCCGGGAGGGATTTGCCCCCCTCTGGTCTATATATCCCTGAGCAGTATATGGTCGTATTTTACAGAACCCTCACAAAAAGCCTGCTGTTCATGGACCAGGGATTTAAAGGGGGATTTAATTCTGGAATGTTAAATTAAAACCTTTTTGTTTTGTTGTGTATGATCGCATCCCTTGTGGGTCCACATGAGCAAAGGACAAGGCATGAGGGTGAAAATATCACGCTACTTGATGAATTAAGTTGTAATAAATTGATTCAAAAATTCCTGCAGATGCAGTGGTTAAGTTCAAGTTCAGGAATTGTTTTTATTAAAGTTCGTCATTATTTCCCCTAACCCTCTGATTTCTTCACAAATCGCAGCCTTGAATTACCACCAAGGGTCATTTAACTCTTAAAGCGTCATGAAACACTAAACTACATGTTCTGAGGTATGTTGCCAAATCTCGGTCACAGGCGGTGACGTGGCAATGTACTATAGTACTTCGATGACTTGTCGATGTCTCATAATTATTCATGAGCCTGCGTGTTCTTATCCTCTGAGAAGATGCGGTCTCTTAATTATTCCTGACAGCACGTGGTGCTTTCCTACAGATGTAGTAGATGAGAGAGGCGTTCAAATGGGTCGGAGGTGTTTGTTTCAGTGGTGTAAGAGTTCAAGAGTTTTTTCGGGACAGCTATGAGAATTGGAGAAAGGTGGATTTCAGACTTGCTCATGAAAGCAGTTTGCGTCTACACAATGATATGGTACTCGGTCCCGAGGACTTTTCTATCCCTTCAAATGAGGTATGTGTCTAATTTTAACCATAACAGTTTTACTTGCCTTTTGAGCTAATTAAACCACTTAAAGCTCGCAGGACGTCGTGTGCAAAGCTATACAATGAGAGTCCGTGTTGAAGGGAAGAGCCTTTGCCTTTTATTCGTGAAAAGCTCGAGCCTATTAGCTAACTAGCATTTCAACATTTCTCTCATCCGCGCTGCCTCTGGTTTTGTTACGTTTTCCTCCATGGTCACGCCAGGGATAATGATCCAAATAGACAGGGCGTAAGGCCTGCACTGTCTCCATTTAGGGGATTCAGGGGGATTCAGATGGAGAGAAATCTGTAAACTTTGTCACTATTCAGCTTTTCTCCTCTGCCTTTCCCTGCCACGCCCACTCCCCCTCCCTTCTTCGCACAGCCGTCCATGCCTATTTAAGCTGCACTTTTCAAAAACATTGCGAGGTAGACTTGAGCTGAAAGAGGGAGGTTTCATGACTCTTAAAGGAAGTTTACTTCATCAGAGCTAGCAGTGTATTTTAGCACTGATAAGTGTGAAAGTTTACAGATGCACAGGTTCATTAACTGTGAATCAGGACTACACCTTGTGCCTTAACACGGCTCTGTTTTAGGCCCTGTTTACACTAGTGCCTTTTCGTTTTAAAATGAAAGTCATTTCCAAAAGTCCCGGAGTAGTGTAGAGGACAGGCGTAACCGTAGCAACAGTTATGCATTTTAAAACGAAAAAGCACTAGTATAAACAGGGAATTAGTCTTTACGCTCAGCAGGAATGTTGTGTAAGTCTTTAGAAGCTACAGCTCAGGTTCTGTTAATTTGGTAATCTCTGTCGGACTGGGAAATTTTTATTTGATTTGATTGTCTCAAAGTGAGTCCCCATGACCTTGTTTAATGATTTATTCTCAGCTTTAGGTCTGTTTCCTGTAACATTATCTCTTTTTAGGTAGATTTTTATTTTTATTTTTTATGATTGTTGCCTTTTGAGGACCTTGTGATCTCTAGTAGCACAAAGATAGAGTTTACACAGACATACACACACACACACACACACACACACACCGAGGTCATTTTAATAAAGGAGTGTGATGATTGAATGTGTGTATTCAGCATTAATGCTAGTTAACACTGTTATTATAATTTAGGAAGTTCTATACGGGGCGGGTGAGGAAAATGCTGTTATCTCTTCACATCCACCGTATTCATCAGATCTCGCTCCATACCACTTCTTTTTGTTTCTGAAATTAGAAATAAGACTGAAGGGAAAAAGATTCAACACCGTGGAGTAAATCCAAAAAAGAAAGCAGGAAGCTCTAGACATGACAAAATATGACTACAGGAAATGTTTCTAGGAATGGGAGAAACACTGGGATATGTGTATAGCATCATAAGGAGAGTATTTTGAAGGGGATTAAAGGAGAAATACTGTAAGTTTTAAATGGTAGTTTTTACAATTTTTTTATTATAATTCCTGGAATTTGTGTGTCTCCCCTCGTACATTGTGAGAGAGAGATATAATCACAATGTAATCCCAGGCCTTTACGGTAACAATTTGTTTCTAATTACAAAAATTTAGGAGCACGGTTGAAGTTTAGTTTGTTTTTGTTTTTTTAGAGATGGTAACATTAATGTGCCACAATATAACACACAAGTAGGCATGAGAAAACTTGAGCTGGTCAATTATGACAGAATTTAGGAACATCGTGTGAGCCATGACACATTAATTTACCTTCTGATAAACTAAATGTAATATTTTCAGTTCATTTTACAGACTGTATGCAAAAAAACAACCGTTAACCTGTTCACCTTGTAAACAAATACAATAAACATCAACATCAATGTTCAGTGTTTGAAGTCTGCTCCTGGGCTGGAGTCAGTTCTCGAACCGCTCTGTGTGTATTGTGTAGATATCTGAATAATCTCATATAGGATGTGATTGGGTGAGTTCATTTACCTGTCAGATGCAAAGCGCTTTAGTTTAATGGTGCTCGTTAGGGACGCACCGATCAGGATTTTTACGACCGAAACCGATCCAGATCCCAGTCTTTTTTTGTTTAGCTTTAATCAGGAGGTCTGTCATAAACAGTTAAATGTAAGCTCTCTGCTCATGGTCACTGTTAATTGAATTAAAATAATGGCAATGAGGAATACTGTTGGTTAATTGATAAATAAACAAGCATAAAATATTTATTTTAAATAAAATTTAAAAGTAGACTAAGACAAAAATTAGCGAACTAAGCTTAATGTCAAATTGATAATAAATGCAACCCATAGTAATTAAACATTATTTCATTTCTCATTTTATTTATATTTTATGAAGTTATTATAATATCTATTTTTGTATTAAATGCTTTATTTATAACTAAGCACATTTTCTGTCTTTACATTTTATTAGTTTTATTTTTGTTTATCAGTTGTTCCTTTTAGATCGGTTCCCCCAGTACAGTGTTGCCATGTCTGCTGATAATATTGTGTTTTTTGGGGGGGTTAAATCAAAACATGGAAACTGGAGTTGACCTTTCTAGTGATATCTGGCAACCGTGAGTTTAAATGAAGTGAATGCACTGTGTATTAGAATTAGTGAAGGAAGAGAAGCAGTGTACTGTATGTTTACACACTGAACAGTTGCTACTCTTGATTTAATATTTGTGCAGAATTATTTAATAAAGAAATTTGAATTAAACCCCACCTTGTAGCGTTAGCATTATTATTCATTTACTCCGTCCGATGCTGCTGTGTCTACACGAGCAGGTCACAGTTGCAGTTTCAGGTCATTTTGCGTGATCAATAAAAGATGTCGGTTTGTGAGATTGGGAAGTTGAAGCAGATGATGTCCAGTGTTACTCGTCATCATAATGGTTTCTCTGCAGTATTTCCACACTTGTTCGGTTGACTGAGGAGATGAAAAGCAGTGTGAAAGTAACTGTTGTGCGGTGTAGATGCATTTTGGACTTCATGTAGTTTTTATTACGATTGTATTATACAACTCTGAACAGGTCACTCGCACCGGTGCGAATAAATATTTATTCACAGTCGCACAAAATACTGTTCAGTCGCAGGTGAAATGGTCGCACTGTAGAGCCCTGAATCCTGTGTGAATTTACAAAAACTGTCACCATGATGAAGCTTTTTTTATTTTATTTTTTTTAGATTAAATAAAGTGCCCTTCAATTGTGTCCTCTGTGTGAGAGGAAATGAAGGAAAACAGTTTCCTGTGTCAGCACTGAAGAAACAGCTGAAGTTGTGCGTAGTCATCAGGATTTGGGAATTTCCCTCTGAGTGTGTGTGTATGTGTCTGTGTGTGTGTGTGTGTGTGTGTGTGTGTGTGTGTGTAAGATTTGGACAACTCGGTATCTGACCACTCAGTTTGGGTTAGTTTAATGGTTCCTGTTCTACTGAAATACAAATGCATTATCACAGGAAAGAGTCCTCAGAAGTTAATAAGTACTTGCTACACATTCTGAGCTTGTGTACATGTGTAAAGATGTTTGAGATGTTCTGAGCAAAGGTGTAAGAGGCGGAAGGAATGACAGATCTTATCCTTTGCTCCACATATACCTCAAACTAGTGATTTTGGACCCTATCTAGTATCTCTGGGTTTAATGATTATACTAACACTACAGCGAGAGTCCCGGGTCTGAAGTAACGGAGAGTTGCACTTTGGAGGTGTTTTTGTGAAATCTAAAATGTTTTTAATGCAATTGTAAAGGACTGGCTAACGACCAAACATCTAATATAATTGCCATTTTAAAGTAATTAACAGTAATTACCAAAGTTCATCTGGTCTGAGAGGTTTTGTTCTTTCTTCTCCCTCTTTAACCAAACCCTTGACACAAAATATATACTGGGTGGCTATACTTATTTTTAAAGGCCCCCAATCCAGTGAGAATAAGAGAATACAAAATGCTCTGTGATGTACTGGCATCTCATTCAGGGTGTATTTCCATCTGGCTCATAGTGTTCCTGGAAAACACTCTGGATCCACTGGTATTTTGAGCACTTAATGGCCTCTGGGTGTGTGTGTGTGTGTGTGTGTGTGTGTGTGTCAGTAAGGTGGTCTGTGATGGACTGGCATTCCATCCAGGGTGTATTCCTGAGATCCATCGCCACCCTGACCAGTATAAACAACTTACATTCATTAATTCTTCTCCAGTAAATAAATGAGAAGGGTTAAAGATCTTGTTCTAGAGACCAGCAAGGTTCTCTGACACTCCTGACATTTCAGCCTTACTAACTTTCCCCACTGATCCACCGATCTGCCGTCGTTACAATGACTGCATTACGTTTCAGTCAGAACTGCAGTGTAGTGCAAAGTTTTCAGACTAACGTGACTTTTTTTAGGCCTTCAGTAGCTGTGTAAGCAAAATAAAACCCATAGCTGATTAAAGACTTTTTGAAACATCCTGGGTTACTGATCAGAAGGTCGGGGGTTCAAGCCCCAGCACTGCCAAGCTGCCACTGTTGGGCCCTTGAGCAAGGCCCTTAACTCTCTACTCCAGGGGGCGCTGACCCTGCAATCTGACATGCTGGGGTATGTGAAGAAAATAATTTCACTGTGCTTTAATGTATATGTGATCAATAAAGACTCATTATCAAACCTTTGCCTTAAACTGTGCCGTGACACTTTGTCCATCTGACCTGCTGGTTGGTTAAGTCACTGATTAATCCTACCAGTTAGATTTATCTTTTTTGATTACATTAGTGCTGCAACTAACGATTATTTTTCATAATCGATTAATCGACCGGTTATTTTACCGCTTAATTGGATGAGGGGAAACCCCTACAACTACAGTAGTAGATTAATAATAAAATATCACCTTACGGTTTCTGTTACTCACTGCCTTTAGACATATTGTTTCACTTATGTTTACGTTGATCATACCGTTTTAATTTAAAATTACAGCTCTTACAGTGCTCCCACTGTTCATCACCGCGTCTGCGCTGAAAGTGAGGAGCAACGCGGCCTCGTTACTAACTGATCGCTCCAGTTATAATAAACAACAGTATTTACACTTCAAGCGCAACATATACAGCATATATAATGACAATAAACTGAACTCTTAAGCAACTCGCACCAATTTCCCCAAGCCCTTGCACACAGGAATATTTTCGATATAAACATAAGTTTGTGCTCGTGCATCACCGTCGTGCTTCCGTGCTACACATGCTCCAGTTTGTAAAGTTTACAGATTACAATTTAATTTACTGCATTTAATATAAAATGCCCCCCTGCCTCAGAGGACTCGGAGGTCGCACACTTTTTTGATGTCACGTGATGATTTCGCCTCCGTCTGATGGTGACTACATGGTGATCATGTTGGGAATAAAAGGTAACGTTGACATAAACAGTAAACTGAAGAACGTCATTGTCATTGACTCTGGGTATTCCGCTGAAGCTAGCGGCATCACATTACGTGTGTTTGATGTCATGTGCCATCGACCGGGAAACGGTTTATACGTCCAGTTAGTAAAAAACAAAATATTAGTGTTCCATTTGACACGACACTACCTTTCTAAAACTCATACAGTAGATGATAGAGTACACAGTGTAAGTGCATAATGTTAGTGCATAGTACGTCATTTGGGACACAAGGTTGGTTTGTACTCTCCGATGCGTGTTTTTGGAACAGAAGTAACGCAACAAGTAAACACACCCTGTCCCGTGTGCAGCTTAACTAATCGATAATGAGAGTAGTTGATTTGCTGGTGTTTTCTGTTAGAGGAAAGTTCAGGTATAGCAAGCTGTATGGCTCAAATAATTCAGCACAATAACATATATTTTACATTTTTAAATAATGTTCATGACATACTTTATTTTACGCCAAAGCTGTCTTTGGCACAAATAGCTTGAGATGCTCTGTTGTAGATGACGGTCATGTTTGACGTGACTTTAGCAGGTTCTTAGAGAACTTGCCCCATTATCTCTGCACGCTTAAGCTCGTTTAACACCAGATGTGGCACTACAGCAGCTGTGCAACACTGTGAAATGCAAAATGTTCATTTCTGCACTGTCATGCCTTGACAAATGCATCTCTTAACACTCTGGTGTAGTTGTTACTCCACCCACAGTAGTGAAGTAGACATGTGCAGAACTTTGACAGACAGCACTCTGAATGATGAAAGCATTTAGGCCTTATGATCCAGGCTCGGTTTGTCCAGACCCCATTGCCAGAGTCTGGTAGAAACTGCGCTGTTTGCCATGTATTCCCGGACACATAGATCCTGAAGCCGTGAACAGAGGAGCATGTCTACCATCTGTTAGTAGTTACACAAACGAGTGACAGTGTTTCCACAGTGGACAGGACTTACATCCTTTATCCTGCACTGTGAATTATATTTATACATTTTCATGTAGTCAGCAAGAAGCACATTTTGGCTGATCTGTAAGGGTGTCTCTGCACATCGGACTTTCTGTTGGCGTCAGTAGGTCATAACTTGCGTAAGATCGTCTGAATTTTTTTCAAAGACTTGAAAGGCTTGGCTTCTCTCATTCTTTAAGGTTCAAGTCCCTCAGTGACCCTGTACTGCTCATCTTACCCCTGATGCAAGTACAACACAATGTTTGGTGTTTAGAGCAGTGCCAGAGTTTCTGCTGAAGGTGTTGTAGGTCTTTAGAAGAAATGCCCGCAGCCAGATGAGCGCTCTTGGGTACTTGGTGGAAATTGGTAATGGAGGTAAATAAAGATGCATGCCCAAATTGATTTAGGCATGCACCCATCTACATTAAACATAATTCCGTAGAGGTGGCCTGTGGGAACTGCTTATTAGGTAATTGTGATGAAGCAACAAGTTTTGCCAAATTTTGCAGGCTGAATGTTGTCTCATTGACGCCTATGTCTTCCAAAATGACTGACTGTTTCTCAGTCTAAACACTGAGCAGCTTTATGGACTCTTGTGCCTTCTGTCTTCTGGGATCTACCCCACCATGGAGCAGCTATGTGTGTAAGGCACTGTTTATGACTAAACATGAGTGTACATGCTTCATCATCTTCAGATGCAATGCAAAGGGGACATTGTTGATGATGTAAATACACACACAATCGCAAAATGTCCCTGTAAACCGACAAGTTGGCTTTGAATAGAGGAAGGGCTATTGCGTAAAATTGGGTTTCATGGTGAAGTTTAGTTCTTGGGACATCCAATGCTGTAAAAACTTCTAGCGGGTTTCATGGGTAAAAACAAAACAAAACAGAGCCAGCTTTTCACACGTAGTTGCCTGGTTTGTTGTTGGGTGAGTGTGTAGTTCATATTTCTGCATATCTCAGTTTATAGTGAATGCAGTTGGGTAGGGATTTAAATTGAGGTTCTTTTGGCATGATCTACAACCTTGACTTTACATCATTTCCCCTAGGTTTCAGGATGTGCAGAAGGTTCTGTTTGTTTGCTAGAACTTACATTTCCATCACTTACTGGCATGTTCCTCACTGCACACAATCTTTATTAGGCCTTCAAAAGCTAAGACATGTCTTTTTGCACGGTTCCTGGTGTTCGTGCTGGTTTATGCTTTTGAGCACGTGGCTTTGCTTCTAGGTTTCTTGGTTTTATTGGTTACGACTAGTCAGGCTTGACTGTGTCTCAGTGACTCATGAGAGCTGGTGTAGGAGGTCACAATACTTAAAGACATCTTCATGTCATTCAAAGACTATCACAATCCAGGATGCTATAGAGTCAGAGAGTTTTGTATATTATATATTAAATAAAAGAATAGAAAATTAAATTGGAACAAATATAGTTTATAACGTCAGTCACGTTTTACAAAAAACTTACACCTGACAATAACAAGTATATATACCCTGAAAAGTGTCTCATGATGTTATTATATCACACTATCTCTATCATGTCATCATATCGCTCAGCTCATGTGTATATGTATAACGCTTTCCTTTGCCAGAAATGCAATGAGTAAAAAGTATTAGAAGTCATTTTCAGGTAAAAAATTACTAACGGTATCCTGTAGATCACGTTTTTACTGAGTCCTGTGTTGAAGTACTTCTCTTTCTCAGATGTGTTTATTACAGGGTCCAGTTCCTTAATTTTCAGAATGAGGAACTTTTTGTAAACCAGTGAGAGGTCGAGAGGGAAATAAATGAACTGTTGGGTTGTTGCACAGAGATCATCAAAATGGGTGTGGTGTGTAACTCTGCCCTACACCACACTTCATTTAGTCACATATGCCCATACGTGCAGGGGAAAATGTGATGCTCTGATATAAATATAGAAGCTTTACTTAATAAGAAGAACTTCCTAGAATTAAATAACATTATCCTGTACTTTGCTTTGTCTGCTATTACAGGAGATTGAGGTGATGTTTCAAACATTTTATTATTTATATATTTATATATGTATTATTTATAAAGTCAGATTGGAATTCGCAAAGAAATACAGAGAGGAGCCACAAAAGTTCTACCAAAGTGATGGAAAGGCCAAAGTGTGGGGAAAGAAAGGATCTGCTCATGATCCAGAACATACAAGCTCATCTGTGAAACATGGTGGAGGTAGCGTCATGGCTTGGGCTTGCATGGCTGCTTCTGGAACATTCTCACTAATCTTTATTGATGATGGAACTCATGATGCTAGCAGCAGAACGAATTCAGAAGTTTACAGGAACATTTTATCTGCAGATTTACAGAGAAATGCATCCGGATTAATCAGGAGAAACTTCATCATGCAGCAAGACAACGATCCAAAACACACTGCCACCTCAACACAGGAAGGGTTTAGACGAACAAGTCAATCACCAGACCTTCACCCAACTGATCAGCATCTCACCTCCTGAAGAGGAGACTGAAGGGAGAATCCCCCGAAACAAACAACACCTGAAAGAAGCTGCAGTAAAATCCTGGAGTGCAACAGTTTGGTGATGTCACTGGGTCACCAACTTTATGCAACTTTATTGCAATCAACGGACATGCAACTAAATATTAAGTGTTAATCACTTTAATTACTTTTACACTATCTGTTACTATACTTTTACTCTGGGTAGTCTGCCACTAAAGGTGTCGTGTTCTAAGTTGTTTAACACGTCTAGACGTAAATATCAGGAAATTAATGCTGAACATCTGATCTATCATCTAATATTCATCTTTTGATCCGGAACCCAAATGTCTTCATTGTATAGCAAAAACAAAAGAATTGGCCCTGCTGTTCCAATACTTTCAGAGGGGACTTTACATACATATACGAATGTGTATATTTGAATTTGTGAGTGAATTTTGTTTTAGTTCCTATACACTGCATGCCAAATGACTTCACTTCCTCTGAGAAAAGGAAGAACCCTGAACTGAAAAAATCAACCTGATACCATATGATCAGTCCAGAGGAGCAGTAGAAAGTCATACCAGGTGCAGTTTTGTTGTTTGAGTATTTACAGTATGTTGGACCTGTTGGAGATGCTGTTGCGGTGTTTTGGGTCGTTGTCCTGCTGAAATGTCCAATGAACTTAAAAAAAAAAAAAAAAAAAAAAAAAAACCCAAATTTGCATTATCCTTTTAAAACAGAGACTCTGTACTTCTGGATCAAACAGAAGGAGGAATGTTCTCACAATTAGACATGGCTGTTCAAAAATCTGACTGCTTGTGGAAAAAAAATGTTCCTGAGTCTAGATGTTCGGGCCTGAATACGTCTTAGGCTCTTCCTGGATGGGAGGCGCTCAAACCATTTGTAGGATGCGTGAGAGGGGTCCTTACTGATGGAGGCTGCCTTCCTCACACTCCTTGTGGTATAAATGTCCTTAATGCCAGGAAGGTTGGTACCACTGATACTCTGTGCCATCTTCATTACCCGCTTTCCTGTCAGATGCGGAGCAGTTTTCATTAGGGCTGGGTATTGCGACCAATTTGTTTTGCAGACATGGAAAGGAAACGGAAAGGAAACGTCCACTACCATATCTAAATTTCAATTCAGTAATAATGTTTGTTTTACTTTACCAATTTGAGCCCGAGTCTGATAATGATGCATCGGAAGATCAACCCGAATCACCATCGCAAGCACGACTAGAACAGGATGTTAGCAGAGGCTAGCAGCTAACAGGCTAACAGCTGTGCACTGGCTGTGCACGTATACGACACAAAACTACGCATATGGAACACTCGGTGGAAAGGTGTAAGATGTCCAAATAAAGGTGTAAGATGTGTAAGATGTCCAAATAAAGTGGGTACGGCCCCGTCTTTAATGAATAATCGTTTCCCACATCCCGCGTTGACTTCAGCTGGATTTGAGAAGCAGTCAGTCGTCAGTGAAATGACGGGAACACACACGAAGGTCGGAGTTGAGCTGCCGCGGTATCGTTTTAAATGAATTCTCACCACTGACGCTTTACATCCTCATCCTGTGGGAGTCCGTGCAAAGTGGATTTGCTTTTGCAGCGTGGAAAACAACATCTTCTAGACATGACCCTAACTCTTTCAGGACTCAACCTCTACTGTAGTGTATGAGGGCGGGTCAGAGTACGCAGTTGTTCGCGAGCAGCCAATTAAGAGCAGAGGCGGGGTTTTCGTTACAAACCTACGTAGGTTAGTACAGGAAGTACGTCTGGAATCACTGACGACTCGTTTCAGCTGTTCAGAACCGGTTCCTTCTTTTGGGAGTCAATAAATCCGTTTGTCATGCAGTTTTGATTTTTGAAGCTTTGCAGATTTTTTACATTCACAAACAGCTCTATAACACACTACATAATTTCTAAAAAAGCATAATAGGTGCACTTTAACCGGTGTGTTCGTGCAGGTCCCAGGGCCTGCTAATTGCTGAATGCTGTGCTTGGCTACCTGTGCTAACGGCGCTGATGTCGCTTTATCCAGTAGCAAACTGCAATTCTTGCCGATGTTGTACAGCGTTTCCTTGCTGTATGTAAGCATTGTGATGGTTTGTTTATGAACAAAGAGAGCAGAGAAAAACAGCAAACAAAACCAAGGAAATGCAGTTTAGTATCCCGAAGAGGCTGCTGTTTCTCCTGTACCTCTGCAGGGTTAGGGCGAGGGTTCTTTCTGAACTGGCCTTTCTGTTCTGGACTCTTTGGCAAACACTACAGTATGTTAGTTCTTCATACATCTTACCCACATCCTGGAGAGTGTGTTGCCTTTTCAGTACAATGCTGACACTGACATTAGAGCTCAGTTTTTCCCTGATTAACCCTGTTACTGCTACTGAACACCTTTTCTCTTTAATAATTACAAAGGTCTGTTGCAATGCAAGGACTCACTGTTATCCAGATCTCATTTACATTCCCGTTTACATCACCTGACACTGTGTGTGTATGGACATGTACACACATGTTTGTGTGTGTGTGTGAACAGAATGCTCAGCATTATTTAGCCGCATTAATAATTGTCAGTGGAAGGTCCTCACAAGGATAATTAGGCGTGTGTGTGTGTGTGTGTGTGTGTGTGTGTGTGTGTGTGTGTGTGTGTGAGAGAGAGCGAAAGAGAGAGCTCTGACTCGTCCTGTTTGACATGTTTATTCGTTCAAGATCAGACAGGATGTATGAATGTTGACTCACTATGTTACATTGTGTTACACTTATGAAAATGCGCAGTGTTAAAAGAAGATAATATTGAATCTTAAAGCTACATTGTACATTAAAATGTGCTCTTTAATGAGGAATATTGCCTAATGAAGTAATTACGTATCTCCTTGAGTGTGTAATGATCTGTCGGTAATTAAGTAACTGTTCAAATCGATTTATAACGTTGTGTCCTCTTTGTAAATGATCTGCTTTTGAGTTGTAGGCCGTTTTGATGTCTGGGTGTGATTTGATTGTGTATATGAAGACTGGGTTACGGACTGTGTTGAAAGGTGTATTTATATACTGTACTGTGATATGATTGTAGGCGTTTAGTCTGAAGCCATGGTGCGTGTCAGACCTTTGTTCTTCAGGAAGCTGTCAGGTTATATTCTGTTAGTTTCCGTAAAGTACTCTGATGATAAGGTCACATACCTGTTGTACCATCTCAGATCTTTTTTGCTGTTATGAGATTGAGATTAAATTCTTTAGCAAGAGACGCTCAAAGCAGAAAGGTGAGCATGTCGAGAGTGTATTAGTGTATTCATTGTGCTGAGCATGCAGAAACACTGAGAGAGGTTTAAGAGGGCAAAAAATAGACAAATACCTTCCTGCTTTCTTCTCATCTCCCCCACGTGGAGGATATATACAGAGGTAATGTAGTGCTAACAAAAATAAAAGCTGTTTTTTCAGCAGAGGGTTAAACGGTGGTTAACGACAGAGAGGTGTGTGTGGTTTGGGAGGAAACCTGACTTCAGTGGTCAAGACAACAGTGCACACATTTGTGTGTGTGTGTGTGTGTGTGTGTGTGTGTGTGTGTGTCCACTTCCTGGCAGACTAACACTGCTTGGTTAATATGTCAAACAAAACGGCTTTTTACGTTGACTGAATTTTCCAGACAATATGCTGCTCCCCGGAGTTAGAGATGCAACCCAGAATTCTGTCTGATTAAACAGCAGATTAATGCACATACAGCTCACTTACAGCTTACAGATTATGTGTGCGTAAGTGTATATATATATATATATATATATATAAATATATATTATATAATTATACAATTATACAATTATATATATATTGTTTATAACTTCTGAGTTGAAGGAGCGTCTCTTTTGGCATTTATTACACTGCGTTGCTCGTATCCTCATTGATTTGATGAAGGGAAACCGGGAAGTCCCACAACGTATTTAAACTCTAATAATAACCACCCGGAGGTGAAGTACGAACATAAGACTTTTTTTTCCCGTCATGTATGAACACAGCAAAAAGATAAGAGACTGATCATTTTATCTCCTCACTAGTGCTGGATCATAGAAAACTGAACTAACACACGTGTGCAGTATGTTAATGAACCTGTTTGTTCATTAACATTCTATCTGTCATGTGACATGAACAAAATCTAACTGTTAATATCGAAATGGCTTATCAGTGGTTTCTCAGTAGGATGGCACATGATGCGTTCATCAGCAGCACAGCTATAAGTGGAAGTTGCATTTCCTGTGTGTGCGTGTGTGTGTTTGTGTGTGTGTGTGTGTGTGTGTGTGTGTGTGTAAAAGGATGGAAGGAAAGATGAAAGTGAGAAAGAAAGTAATGTAGATTAACAGGTTTATTAATAACCAGTTGTTAGAGATTGTCATGTGTAAAAACAGGGGAAATGTTTGTTTCTCTCAGTATGAGACACAGCTGTAAGGGCCGAACACTGCAGAGACTCATAACACCACATTTCAGGCCATGCTGTTATGTAAAAATAATCTTCCTCTTACACCACAGCAGTTTGCATAGCAAATTATTACATTTTTTGAAGAATGACACATCACACTTTTTATCTGTTTATAGTTACATTTAATGTTGTGGAACATCGAACACAAATTGGGACTTTTCTCGCAGTAATCTCAGCGTTCCTGTTGCCACTTAGGTCCTGAACTGCATGAGTAACGGTGAATCTGAACTGACTATTAATGGTATTTTCTGGATTAACATACGCAGTATACAGCTAGCTACACTTGGCTAGCTAGGCTAGTTTGTAGAGCTGCAACAACTAATGGATAATAATGGATGATGAAAATCGTTGTAATGAATCTCATTATGGATGAGTTGGTCTGCGCGCGGCACGGGGGAGATTTACTCATTACGTTACTACCGTTCAGAAAACACGCCGCGGAGAGTAAATACTAAAGTTGTGTCCCAAATGAAGTACTGAACACTTACACTCTGCACTGTGTACTAGTGTGCACCGTCTAGTGTGTGGATTTTAGAAAGGTAATATCATCTAAAATAAACACCAGCGAGATTTTACTAACTGGAAGTATAAGCCGTCATACGCACATAATGCGAGTCACCGATAATGACTTTCTTCAGTTTACTTTCTGTCAGCGTTAGCTTTTATTCCCAGCATGACCTCAGTCCTCATCAGACGGAGGCGAAATCGTCACGTGACTGAGGAAGAAAGTCCTCTAAGCTAGGGGTGCATTTTATATTCAACACCGCGGAGATCAAAACAGTGCTGCACGAGCACAAAGTTATGTTTATATCTGAAATGCTCCACTGTGTGTAAGGGGCAGGGGAAACTGGTGCAAGCTGCTTAAAAGGTTTAGTTTAATTTAGGGCTGCAACTAACGATTATTTTCATAATCGATTAGTCAGCCGATTATTATTATTATTATTATTATTATTATTATTTTCGATTAATCGGTTGGGGGCGGGGCAGACTTTCAGTACACTTTTTTTTTTGTTTATTTAAAATAAAATCCACAAACTGAGTGTTACACATATAAACTTCAGACTAAAACTTTACACAACTGTTTGTCCAAAACAGAAAAGAACCCAACACACACACACACAAGAATATATATTATTAATTTAGGACTGCAGTTTAATTCTGTTCTTTTTGTGCATCCATAAAAAATATTGCATAAATACTTAATAAATACTTATATATATATATGTGTGTGTGTGTGTGTAATTTTTTTATTTATTTCATTTATTTATCTTAGTTTATATAATATAATAGTATTTATGCATTATTTTTATGGATGCACAGAATTAAATTACAGTCCTGAATGAATAATATATATTCTGGTCTGTGTGTGTGTGTGTGTGTGTGTGTGTGTGTGTGTGTGTATTGGGTTCTTTTCAGTCTTATATAATTGAACAGTTGTGTAAAGTTTTAGTCTTAAGTTTATATTTGTAACACTCAGTTTGTGGAATTTATTTTAGATTAATGAAAAAAATGGAACTGAAAGTTTGCCCCGCCCCGTCTGATTAATTGAAAGGAAGAAGAAAAAGAAATTCGGCGAACTAATCGATTATGAAAATAATCATTAGTTGCAGCTCTAGTAATTTGTTTAAGTCGCAGCTGCTCATGAACACAACACCAGTAAAGTTGAAGTTAGCTAGCACTGGCAACAATCAGGACACGTGCTGTCCACAATGAAGTTCTAATATTTTAATAGCATAAATCGGTTTCTTTCTCTCTAGCACACCGGTGGGAAGTGATTTAAAGCTCAGGTCTGGATATTTGCATGAATTATTTGTGCATTTAGAGACGCTGCATTGATTGCGAGTGATCAGCTGTCTGTGACTTGCTGCTGTTGTTCACGGGCTCACCTGAAGTTTGGAAAGGCTACTACACACATGTCCACATTAGTCATTAGTAGAAGTGCGTAGTTCTGCTGCTAGCGCTGAAGAAGTGCACACAGAGGGATTTTCTGCCTGTACACTGCTAGAATAGTCATGATGTTCTGTGTTATGGCAGAATACCGTGCAGACCTTGCAGGACCGAATGCATTCATTTGTATTCATCAAAATGGCGGCTGGCCTACCGAATTTTCTATCAGTGCTTTTAAAATTCGGCAAATGACAATAAATTCTTGGACAATGCAACTTCCGGGTTCAGCAGCTATAAACAGTCATATCACCCATTACACAGGTTTAATCAAGACCTTCTGATTTGAGAAGGCAACTGCACTGTGGTGATAAGTAGCAATGATGATGTGGGAAATCTAAAATTAGTCATTAAAAACAAAGCTGTAGTTGATGATGACAATGATGAAGTCGTTTATTCTGCATTGTCCACAGATGATTATCTTCAGACGATGACCTAAACTCATCATTGCTGGGAAAGAGACTCTGCGTTTTGTACAGTATTATTTGGAAGCCATGTTGTCTCCCACAGCAGAAGTCTATCAGACCGTTCAAGAGTGGCTCGGGGGGCTCCGCCTTGAGCAGTACGGTCCGGCCTTCCAAGAGGAGGGTCTCGGAACTGTGTGGGAATGCAGGGAGCTGACTGCATGTCAACTGGAGCGCTTGGGCGTGGCCTTGCCGGGCCACCGGAAGCGCATCCTGGGGAGCCTGCAGAAGCTCTTCCTTTCAGAAGGAGGGATTGGTAGAGAGGATGAGGAGGAGGGGCATAGGCCTGTTCCAAAGGAAAGGACAAAATTCCGTGTTTCTGCAGGGACTGACTTGGAAGTGAACTGCCGAACTGCCAAACCACAAGATCAGAAACAGAACTTAACCACTAATAATTCTGTGACTCACAAGAAAGGTCCGCCCCCAATACCACCTCGGGCGACTCACAATTGTCCTCCGGTACCGTTCTCGACTGTTTCCGTTACCGCGGCGATGACCACTGGGGGCATGTCTGTGAATCCTAGCAATCTTCCATCTGTATCTATGACCAAGGCGACTCAGCCGAGACCCGTGCCCACTCCAGTTCCTGTTCGGCCCCAGCCACGAAACGTGCCTCCTGCTACAAGACTGCAAACTGGAGATCAGAAGCCATCACCTGTCTCAAGATCATCTGTCTCACCATCACCTGTCTCAAGATCAACTGTCTCACCATCACCTGGCTCAAGATCACTCGTCTCAAGATCATCCGTCTCACACCCACCCGTCTCACCATCACCTGTCTCAAGATCATCCATCTCACCATCACCTGTCTCAAGATCAATCGTCTCAAAGCCAGCCGTCTCACCACCACCCGTCTCACCATCACCTGTCTCTCCATCACTTGTCTCTCCATCCTGTTCCTCATCATCATCATCAACAGAACATTTCCACCTGTATGAGCAGTGTTCTTCACCGGGTCATGCTGAATTGGGCGTTCCTCCTCTCCCTCCAAAGTCGTATGCTGTAGTGACTCCCAGAGAGCCTAAAGTCACCCTGCCAGTCACGCCCCCCCGGAGACCCCCCGTACCCCCCCGCAGCACCACGGCAACCAGCAATAAAGCCACACTGCTCCCCAGGAGCCTGACAGCGCTCAGGTAAGGAAGTGATCTGCTTTGTTCCTTTTCTTCTTACCTTTTGGGATTTCATAAATATTGTTTAATATTGAAATTGGATGCATGTTTTGTTTCTGTGCAAATCACAGTTATGGTAGAGGACACTTTGTGGGTCATAGAGGAATAAATATATGCGCTGGTTTTGGCTTTACAGTGCTGCAACGCTCAGATTTATGCTTTGGCCTAGTTTCCTTTTTCCTGCTCGATGGTCTGAAGAGCCGTCGCATGATTTTCATAATCTAATGAATCATAGGTTTAAAATAGGCTTTAACACTGTGTGTGTGTGTGTGTGTGTGTATGGTGAGACGCAGACCAAAGGTGGTCATTTTGCGTATGCGTGCGTGCACGTGTGTGTGTATGTGTGTGCACTTGTACGTGTGGTTGAACAGTCAGAGTTTCGTTACATTCAGTCCACTACTCTGATGCCACCTTTTGGTACTCAGACGTAATTACACAAAGTGTTTCTTTAAAATCGAACCTTGGCACTAAACCATCAACACCACGTCCTGGCTGATTAACTCCTGAGAACATGAACAAACACGCGCATGTCAACTAGCATAGAAAGTTTCCTTATTGATTTACACACACATTTGCTAATCAGCTCGTTAGTTCTCGCTAGTACGGGTCGGTGATTACAGCAAAACTGTGTTCTAATACCACCGTTAACATAAATAATCACAAATCTGAGTAACAAACCTGTTTCAAATTGCCTTCAAGAATTAAAACAAAATACAAACGGGCAAAAAAGTGCAATAAACTCTAGATAAATGATGCATGCAGCACACTACAGAGCAACGCTGTGAGGTTATTCACGCTCGGTCGTCACTTTCTGTGCAGAAAGTTGAGAATCTGTTCTGAATTTGAGAATTGTTACAAGCCTGGACTTCTTTGCCTTGACCTCAATGATTGCATCAAAAGACCAATTTTGAGACACATCATGATCGATGCTGATCTCTGTGAGTCCAGTGAGACGCTACAGTCACCGGGATAGTCACAGATATCCTCAGTGCCACGTGTTCGGGGAGATTTCCTGCAGTCGTTATTATGCAGGAAGTCAAGAATCTTCATGGTGGTCATGTTGGTTGATGGTAAAGTCCAGGAAGCTGGGAAGAGATCAGACAAGAGCTATACTTATGCCCAAATAAAGCAATGCAAACACACACACACACACACACACACACACACACACACACTGTGTCACAAAGAAAGCAATATGAAATATGTACCCAAAATAGATCTACAAAATATAGGCTATATAATTGAATGTATCTGTAGATGTTAGCTAGCTAGCTAGTCTAATCAGCCTCTTAGCTGCCATCCCATTTTTCGAGCATAGACTGGAAAATGACATACCTAAACATAAATGATTGCAGTTCATGAATGTTTAGACTGCAGGCTTAATCATGGCCTCTTTTAAAAGGAGTGTTTTGGTGAAGTGAAAGCAAGCAGCACTATAACTGAAATTCAGACAACATTATAGAAGCTTAAGTTTATTTTAAAGAAAATACACTGCACTTAACTTGCACCAGACTTCAATAATACAAGCACAAAATCGTCCCACAGTGTCCGTGCCAGTTAAGAGGTTCGAAACATCAATGGCTGAAGTCCTGAACTTGCGATTCTTACCTCCATATTGCTCTTTATTTCTGCTCCTCTTCTTCGCGCCTTGTGCACCTGATAATTTTGTTCTTTTTTCACTTATTTTTTTTAACATACGATGAGGATCCAATTATGCGTGGCATATAAAGGTGTAACGCTCGTAGCATAACTAATGCATATGGTAACGGCGCTGGCATTAGCCCTGTCAAGATTACTACTTTTGTCGGACGATATATTGTCCCAGAAATAATTGCGATAAATAATATTATTGTCATTTAAAGACCATTTTATGCCACTGATATGATGATGATATAATAGTATAATAGCAAGTACACCCTTTCAAAGAGCAACAAACTTTTCATTCTTAAGAATATTCAGATATTGCAACTGGAAAGTCTAAACGTAGTTTTTGCCTTCTGATGCAAATATCCTTTCAATTTAGTCAATATTTCATCATCATATTTATTCATTTAGTCAGTTTTACTATGACTAAAGCGGTAGTGAATATTAGTCAATGGCATTTTAGTTGACAAGGAAATGCAAAGATTAAACCAAATATTCACCCATTTTATATATTAATTAATTACTATTGTTACTATTAAATGAATTACTTAAACATGTATAAACAAAAACATTATTGTGAAAACCTGATCTCCTGAAATGAGATCCTGAAATGAGATTCATCTCCTGAAACGTACTCAGTGAGTACGAGCGTAATACAATATTGTGATTTCTTTATGCTTAGGTTATTCATTCATCATTCATTACAGCGCGTGTTCACAACGTGACTTACCGTTCTACCTAGCGCCTTAGTTAAAGCTGCAGTACTGAACTTTGCCCCTCTATCGCCATCTCTGTTGGAAACATAAAATTGCAAGTTACTTGAGGAGTTCTTTTTTAGGTAGGTTGTGCTTCGGCACTGCTCCTCTGCGCAGATGAGTCTGATGGTTTGAGGTATTCGTATGGGTTATCTATTAGCGCCAATACTTGACAACGGAGGTGGCGGCGGATACGGTTTTCTTGGAGTAGAGGTGTGTTGCTCTCTCTCATAGCTAGCAGAACATAAGTGCAGTTTACCACACTGACCATAGAAAAACAAACCAAACAAAACAACAACATAGGAAACTTGATACCTAGCTGAATCAACCGAACAAGTGGGCTAATGTTAGCTAGCTACCTATTGAGCCACAGAAATGTTTTACCTGTTCAGCAGGAAAGCCATCTGTGCGTCATTCCTTTCAGATCTCGGAATTGTCGCCACCTCTCAGTAGCCATGCCGATATTTATTCTTGTTTTAGCATGGGCTCTTTCCCTTTTTGACTGCAAACTCTCCGCAGTTCGAGGTTTCTTGGTTTTGACAAAAGATGATTACCCACAGGTGATTGCGTTTCGAACTTTCCAGATTAAAGCAGCCATCTAGATGACAAGTTTAAATTCTAAACAACTGTTGTAAGGACAAGCTATAAACACTCCACCCTCCTCAGCCCCCACAGACACACGGTATTGTAGCCGGCTCTTCTTCTTTCTGTTTACGGACGTGACGTGACTGCGCAAAGATGAAAGACGTCAAACTTTAATTTCCTGCGAAATCCGACCCGGCAGCTCAAATGATAAATCTTCATTATAAGCGTCCCGTTACGAATCGGGGTAAGGTGAGGAGACTGTTTTGAACACTGATTTTGTATGTGCTTGCTCAATAATACGTTTTTGTTCATTTTTAACCAAAAAAAGTTCCGTACTGCAGCTTTAATAGCTTTAAAAGCTTTAGTTCATGTTCACTCGTGTCAACGAGTTGTAATATTAGGTAAATGTGGTGTATATGTCTGATTAATCTCATGTGTGTATAGGATGTGTTTGAGTTTATTAAAGTAAAGTAAAGCTAGTAAAGTTCTTCAGTTCATTCTGTTCATTTACTGTTCAGCTTCAGCTCACGCAGCTGAAGCGGCTCAACCCCCCACATTACTGACTAGGACTGGATTATTTGCAACACTAGAACTATTCTTTCCAGATTTTTCTAGAAGATTCACATCAACAGTTTTTTGCATTTGAATGTGCTTTTTTATCTGAAATTCAATGAATATTGGAAGTTGTTATTTTGTTATTTGAGCGCCCTAGAGCAGAAGCAGCGCAGAAGGCTAAAATGTTGCAGACATTCATTCATATGTAAATACAACAGCCGATATCGAGGCCAGCAGAAATGATTGAGGTCATGTCCATATATCGTACGATAAGTCGTTAATGTAATTATCGTGACGGGCGTAGACGGCGTGCAGAGGTAACACGTCATGGTGATGTATCATAATCAGGTCATGGTGCAGGCAGTGTTTAAATTAGTCCATCATGACGGGTCAACTCCTACGTCTTTTTTCACTGATGTTTAAATTTATTTAAATGTCATCAGTACTGAAAGGATGTTAATTGTCACAATAAATTTTGCTCAATATATGGGTAGAGGAGCTCACAGCCGCCACAAGAGGGCGCACTCAGTCTGAACCTGATGAGCTCGAATAATGTGCTGCTGTTTGACGTTTGTGCCATATGGTGGCGCTGTTACACTGCAAGCTCCATTGGGGTTAGGGAAACAGATATGTGTTTGGTTTCCTGGTGTGTGTGTGTGTGTGTGTGTGTGTGTGTGTGTGTGCACTCAGCCACTTCCTCAAATCTGTCTGCGATGTGCTCGGTATTTCAGTCCTTTTATAAATGTCAGAGTGGCACAGGTGTTTGTCCTCGACTAAACCTGAATTTTCATCTCGGAGGCCGTTACAAAAATATATCAGCTGAAGTCAGAGTTTTATTATTATTATTATTATTATTTTCATTTATGGGAAATTAACATCACTGTGGACTTCAGGAGCAGAACTTTCTCAGAAAGCTTTTCATTCTAATGGAATTTCATGTTCACAAAATGAGAGAGTTTTAAAGTTTCCTCATTCAGCCAGCCCTGTTTTATTTCTATTATATGCACACACACGCATGGACACGCACACACACACACACACACACACACACACACACACACACGCACACACACACACGCACACACACACACGCACACACACACACGCACGCACGCGTGACACGTCATTTGACGGAAACCGACCTCATGAAGTTCTTCCTGTTGAGTGTATTCCGACTCACAAACACACTCCTCCCTGCGTGACGTAGATGACACGCCCACTCGAGTGGTGAGAATGAGTTGATTGTGCGAGCTGTAAACATTATTAACCTGCTGTATTTTAATTGCAAGCACTTTTTAATGAAGCAATTTAGTACAATTAATATTTATAAAATATTCATGAAGCACTTTTCATACACGGGGTGCCTCAAAGTGTTGTCATTAAATAATCATTAAGTAATACATTAATTAATCAAAATGGGAGGCATGTGGATTAGAGGTTAGCACGTTTGCCTCGCACCTCTAGGGTTGGGGGCACCACTGGGGTTAGGGGTTCAGATCCTGCCTCCGCCCTGTATGTGTGGAGTTTACATGATCTCCCCATGCTTCCAGGGTTTCCTCTGGGTACTCTGGTTTCCTCCCCCAGTCCAAAGACTCTGTGTGTTTGTGTGTGTGTGTGTGTGCGGTGTAGGCTGATTGGTTACATATTGGAGCCAAAGTGTTTGGTTTTTTTTACTCCTGAACTTTCCACTAGCAGAAATGACTTAAATGAATGAACATTTTAATTGTAACCATCATTACATTCACGTGGACAGTATTTAACAGTCCACGTGTGTTTGAGGTCTGCATTAAACTCCCTGCATTAAAAACCGTTCAGCAGGCTAATAGCTCTAAAAACTAAACAATAAATATAATAATAATTATAATTAAAATTATTATAAATATAATAAATACAATCATAAATATCATAATTAATATAATAAAAAAAATAATAAATATAATCATTGTGATAAGGGCCAGTTAGGAATTTTCACCACTGTAACAGAATGTTTAAAATGATGGACTCCTTGGAGCCAGCTTTGAGAAACAGTGATGTAATAGCCAAGGAATGAAATAAACTAGTACACAAAAGCACAGGTTCACAAAAATAGAATGAAATGAAATGTAGTAATAATAAGAAGCAGAAAAAGAAGAAAGTACCTAAAAAGTACTTGCATGTAAATACCAAATTAAACGGATGTGTGTAGTTTTAGTGTTCACAATGACTCTGTGTGTGTGTGTGTGTGTGTGTGTATTCTCCTTGTAGCTGTGTTCTATTTCAGCTCTTCCTGATGTCTTTGTGTATTGTTTCACCTCGTTTCCTTTTGGTTCTGCAGTTCAGGGAAAGAGGGAAGGAGTGAGCGTTGTGTGATGAGGACAAACAGGTCCATGGTCATTCCTCTGTTCTGTGTGTGTGTGTGTGTGTGTGTGTGTGTGTGTGTGTGTGTGTATGTGTATGGGAAAGAGAATTCAGGAAGTTCTAAAGTCACCTAAAATAGGCCAGTGAACAAACACACACACACACACACACACACACACACAAACACACAGCTGTAGCGGGTATGTTTCTAAAAGTTCTCTACACTTCCGCCTTGTTTTCATGCGGTCACCCCTCTCTCCTCTCTCACTCTCTCCTGCCTCACTCTGGTTCTCCGAGCCGGGCGTCTGATACTCGGTTCTCTCTGCCACCTGTTCGGACCACGTTCCTT
The DNA here is from genome assembly GCF_023375685.1 of Ictalurus furcatus. NCBI lineage: Eukaryota > Metazoa > Chordata > Actinopteri > Siluriformes > Ictaluridae > Ictalurus > Ictalurus furcatus. The sequence goes on from NC_071271.1 coordinate 447,058, forward strand.
CCTCTCTTTCATCGTCTTGTACTCTGTGGATGCGTGTGTGTGTCTGATCATGACGGATTTTTCCTGCTCGAATTGTGTGAGTAAACAGTAAACATATTTCTCTTTCATACGTCTCATATCTCTTCCTATCTTTCGATCTTATCTGAGTGTTTTTTTCTGGCACTTGGCCACTGTGAAGTGGTTTTCTGTGTGTGTGTGTGTGTGTGTGTGTGTGTGATGAGAAACATTCTTTGCATGTTAAACTGGTTGATCAGGGAGCTGGGACTCTTGTTTAATTTGGTTCACGTATTCTGACACTCAAGCTTGCTGAATGCTTTTGTACGGTCGTGTTGTTTAGCGTCAGTGAGACACTTCCTCATCCCACTGCTACACTCCACTGAACTGCACTTCACTCAGCCTGGAGTAAGAGATTATTTTATTCCATCAGTGTTAGAGATAAAACGGTTCTGTTTCAGTCTGTTATATTAGTGTGTGTGTGTTCTTACTGACCGATTGAAAGAACAGTAGTGTGCGTACTGTGTGTGTGTGCGTGTGTACTGTATGTGTGTACTGTGTGTGTGTGTGTGTGTACTGTATGCGTGTGTGTACTGTATGTGTGTACTGTGTGTGTGTGTGTGTGTACTGTATGCGTGTGTGTACTGTATGTGTGTACTGTGTGTGTATGTAATGTATGTGAGATGGTAGCTGGTTAAACATGATGGTAGTTCATGTTGTGTGTTCGGTTACGTATTTAAAACATTGTGCTAATGTGATATTGGACGTACAGCACCGCGTAAGAGCTGTAGTCCCCTCGAGGCTCTTTATTTACACCGTGTCTTAGAAAAGAACTCTTTGTAGGAGATACTTTCCCAAATGAAACCGAGAGCGTGTCGATTGTGTACATTCTTAAGGAACGTAACAAGATGCTGAAGCGTCGATGTTAACGTGGGATTTGTGGCTGCACTACCGTCAGAAAACGAATCGGCACTTTCCGACCAATCAGAATCCAGAATTCAGCAGCATGTGAACAGAGATGCAGAAACATTACAGCTGATTTCTTGATAAAACTCAAGAGAACTGACGCAGGGTTCAAATCGAAAATAAAATATTGCTTTAGTTTAGTAATGTATTATGTGAGAAAGTTTCCTTCTCCTTATAGTATCTCAGTACTGTTTGAATTAGTGATCTGACGCTTGGGATCGAAGCATGGAGTCAGTAGATGGGACAATTATAAATCCTTCATTCATTAAACAAACAACTGGTGGAAAAAAGAACAAAACAAAAACAAAGCATGTTTCTGTGTGTTTGAGGCAGCAGGTCAGAACTGAAATGAAAGCTGAGCTCTGTGTTAAAGAGGAACTGGTTTCTGATGATCCTCTGAAGTCCTGAAGCTCTTATTTCACCTCGTTTCATCTCATCAGCTCTGAAAGGCTCGTAGTGTTTCTACAGGAATAAACCTGGGCTGTGAGAAGCTTTATCATCATCTCTGACGTTGTTTACACGGACTTATTCGGAATAAGACAATATTGTGATTAAGGTGTTTATATGAGTCACTTTTAGAATACTCCTTTCATGTTCAGGTTTTACGTGTTATAGAACATAGACGGATTAACAGCACGTCACCGCGCCACGGCATCCGCCGTCCCTCCAGAATTTCACGTATCAACATACAGTTGGTCTTTGTTATGGGATCGTATACAGTTTTGGGTGTTTTTATTTTTAATTTTACGAACGCTTCAAGTGCAGTTAATTATTTGTCGTGCTGTACGTGCAAACAGACGACTGCTTGAAGCCGTGGGCTGCGTCCCAAACCGCGTACTTACCTACTGTATAGCAGCTGAGATACATGTATTTTGCCTACACTATATAGTATAAAGAAATACATGCATTTCACCTAATATATAGTGTAGTAGGTAAGTACGCGGTGTCTCTTGTTTGCCGTCAAATGATTGAGAACTGCCGTGTGTGATCGTGTCCTGTCGCACAATGCGGTGAAAACTCCCACACGACGTTAATAGTGTGATTAAGGTGTGTACGTGTCTGTAACGCACATCGATAATGTGACTAAAACAGGAATACTCCACACGTCTTAATTCCATTTGTGTTTATATTGAGTGTGACTTTAATCAGATTAAGGTCATCGATAATCTCTGTTTACATGCTGGTTTCTTAATCAGAGTATCGTCTTAATCGGGTTCATATCGGATTATCGTCGTCCGTGTAAACGCACTGACTGTCTTTCACATCATGTCACAAAGAGTTGAATGAAGTTTCATTAAAGCCACTCTTCATGTTCTGAATCAGATCTGCTAATTAAGGTCAAAGGCGATGAAATAAAGTATGCCCAGAATGCCTTGTGTCAAAAGAAAGATTGTTAAGAACATTACCTAGATGATCTGCTAGCACTATTAGAACGATTAGCACTAGTTAAACAAGCCTGTTCTGCTCTCCATTGCATTGTATCTGGAAGCTATTTTGCATCGAGGTTATATCAGTTTAATGTGACTTTAAGAAGAACCGTAACTCGCAAACTTGCAGACATGTACACATGAAGACGATTTAAACATGAACAGAAATAAGGAAGCTAATCAGCGCGCTCTGCTAGCATCTGCTGTGACCCCTGCTTTTAGTTTAACATCCACAGATTAAGACGACTGCTTACGAAAGTTTACTGCATGTTCAATAACGCGATTAAGAAAACAGTCTGAAGTCATTTGAGCACAGGGTCAATAGGAACACTTTGGCATTAGCATTTAGCGATATCTATGAGAACTTGAGGATGTGATAACAGACTAGTCTCATTTTTGGACACTTGGAAACGGGTAGTGCCTTCAGATGAGTCAAAATGGCTCGTATGAGGAAAGTGACACTTAACACTTTAGGGACAGCAGTGTCCTTTAAACCCGTCTATAACATTGAAGTTTCATTTGAATTCTGTTTAATCTCAGAAGCTGACTGGCGTCCAGACTCGTGTTCCTCACCGTCATATGGCACAAATATTATATCGCCCTATTTCAGTACATTTTTACAATACATGCTATGTATCATTCTATTTAGCATTAAGTGCTAGCAGAACAGGAGGGTTGCAGTTAAAAATAAAAATAAAAAGATATCCGATGATGGTTTATTTTGTGGGCAAGTAACACTGAATAAAAGTTCTTAAAAATCCCGTTATTGATATTAATGTGTCACGATATTGATATTATATCATTGTATTGCCGGCTATAAGTCACCCATTTTAGTGTTAGTCTCACTGTAGTTACACAAAAACACACTGTGAGAATAAAAACCGGAGTGTTTTAGGTGTAAATAAAAACCGGCGGTTTTATGACAGATTGTTGCGTTTAGTCGTCTCTGGAGGAATTCAGTCCTTATAGCGTTACTTTATCTTCTTAGAATTTAACACAGACGTAGAATGAAGGTTGTTTCATTTTGAGATTCCTGTATTTCAACATTCAGATGTTTGTGTATAATTAGACTCTAGAGAGAACAGCAAAAACTCTGACAGTCTGACCACTGTAATTGAAAGTTTCACTGCAGAGCGTTATTTTCTTTAGGGGTGTCCTGATCCGATCTGCAAGATCAGTATCGGGCACACTCAGTAACTCGGGCAAAGTCTGTACCGCAGCAGCACACCCTGGAGGATAGTTTTAAAAGGAGAGAGAAATTTCCTCTCCTGGAATTATTAAGATAAGACCCATATAAAAATATTTTAAGTTTGTTTACTTCATTTTGTAAAAAAAAAAACAAAAAAAAACCAAGAAAAACCTGAAAAAACTATAAGTAACAAAATGGATTCAGAAATTTTTTTTAGTGCATTTGCAAATTTTCCAGCATATACATTGGACTGATTTGAATAAGTTGAATGTTCTTGAGCGTGTGCAGCTAGCACTAGGAAAATACAAGTATCGGATCGGGACATCGCTGATGATCATTATTCAGTACGGAGTTTTTTTGTGTTTGTTGCGGCCAAAAATGTTTGATTTTGCTGTTTTTTTTTCAAAAATTTGCGATGCAACTTTCAGAGTTTTTTGTGCTTTTTCTTGGGGAAAACTACTTGAATTGGTGAAACTGTAAACGCATGAATTTGTTGTGCACGCTCCTGTGCAGTGATGCTTGTTGGTAAATGAGACCTTTTAGCTGTACTCATGTTTGACTCGCGTGAATCGAAGAGTGCTTTGACTGAATGCGTGTTGTGATGACGTCACATGACAACATCACAAAATCCTAGAGGGACAGATTATTATTATTATTATGATTATTATTATCATTATTATTGTTATTATTATTATTATCAGCAATAACCTGGGTGAAAAATTTAATCTCGGAAATATTAACATGAATTTGAGGATAGAGGGTGTGCATTGACGTCACGCCCCCTCGGCCAGACTGAGCGGCCAAACATCCAGCAAAATGGCTGGTTTTAATAGGGGAAGCTGCGAAAGCACTGGAATAACTGACGATTATCAGTTTAAATTGAAGGCAGTTGGACTCCACAGTGACCCTTACAACTTGCCCAAGAAGCTGTGATCCATGGAAATCTGTTTTCCCGACATTTATATGTACCTAACGACCGACGCTTAGTAGTATCTACTCAGCGTGGCTCAAGGTCCCTTTCCAGAACCTTCACACTAACTGTCCCTCAGTAGTGGAATGAACTTCCAACCACAATCTGGACCACAGAATCTCTCACCATCTTCAAGAAATATCTAAAGACCCACCTCTTCTGTGAGCACGGAACTAACCCCTAACATACCAACCCCACATTATCCTAAAAAACCCCCCAAAACACCTACTCTGGCACTTTGCTTTTCTGGAACTCAGTTACTGGATGTTGTACAGTAGCACTGCTTGTATTGTTCTCCGCTTGATGTATCGCTCTGCTTGTATTTCCTCATTTGTAAGTCGCTTTGGATAAAAGCGTCTGCTAACTGATTAAATGTAACTGTAAATGTATCTGATTTCGAGGCTGGGGAAATACACTAAGCAAAGCCTGAAGGTATATAAAAGCCTTGACGCTTGGTCCTACCTCAAGTCGGGATTTGTTGGAGAAATGAATGTGGCAAGAACACCAATAAACATTCTGGTTGTTTTATTTTATTGTATAATTTTATCTGGTAAACCTTAAGCTAGTCCTAGTTTGTTTGTAGCTAACACTGCTACCACTTAACGTGAAGGTAAAACACAGGCGGAGAATGAATGAGCCCCCGTTATTCATCAGTGGAAATAGGCAGTGTTTAAAAGAAATATGTAGCAAATTATTCAGCGTTGTACATCATGAACACCACACGCCAAAAGAGCTCACACTTACACTGCTCCAGCGAGTAAAAAAGAAGTGATGGGTTTTTGGCGCTCTGTTAAAAGATCGCTCCGAGTTGTTGTTGAATCTGTTAGCAGTCGATCGCACAACCGCTTTTTCCTTTTATATGCGTTTTTCACGCTGTACGCTGCCGCTCAGTCTTCTCGCCACTCAGTGGGCGTGACCGCGGCGAGTTCCAGCTACCGTGACGTCACGTGTATATCCTCTGTTTCTTAGTATTTGGTACGTTTTCTTTTTGCCTTAATGACCGCGTGCGCTTGAGCTCAAGGCTTAAACCCTGACGATGTTTGATCCAATCGTCTGAAAAAAGTCGACGGAACACCAGTTTCAATGGACGAGATCGGACCCGAGGAAAATCTGACCTAACGTGATCACGTGACCAAATATCTCACACTTACTGAAATTTAATTAGTGACCTAGAAATTGTTCAGAATCTTCAGTATCTTTTTGTTTCTAAAACTTTGTTTATTTCCAGTTTAAAATAAAAAAAAATTAATCCCAGATGTTTTGGGCTTCACTGCATCTGTAATTACAGACTGTAGTTTACTCAGAACAGGGAAATATAGATTTAAATTTATTTTATTAACTAACAGGACGTTAGGCCGTGTGTATGGTCATGGTTAGCGAGCCGTTATCTAGCAGATGTACTGTTAATATTGGCGTGAATTCTGATATAAACACGAGACTGAGGATCAGACTGGAGTTGAACTTTTTTCCCTCAGCCTTAGACTTGAGAATTTTGATATTCAGGTTGTTTTTTTTTTTATGATGAATTTAAAGCATTTAAAGTAAAACAACTCCATGTGCATGGATCTGTGTGTGTGTGTGTGTGTGTGTGTGTGTGTGTGTGTGTGTGTGTGTGTATGAAATTTCAACCCCTTGTTCCGTGAGGAGAGGTGCTCTGTGTTTTTCAGAGGTTGTTATTGTTCAGTATTAACACACAGTGTGTGAGTCGTGTGTTAATTCGAGACTGTATTACTGTCGGTGTTGATGGTCTCTGTGGTCTTACTGTAAACTGTGAAGCTGTGACTCTGTACTGTCCTGCTGGACAATACTATAGTCTTTAACATCAGCTGCTTTTAGTTTGCATTTTTTTAAACGACCCCCACCCACCTAATTCCTGACCAATCAGAACACTCACACATGTGAAATATTAGACACGTGAATACGAACAGTATTGGTCTGGGTACAGATTGGGTGTATTTTATGTGTTTGATTAGTAAAGGCGTTATGAATACACTGCTGTGCAGAATAAAGAGCCGATGCATCGTTTACACTTCAGCTGACTTTCCTCATCTGCAACCTGTCAGTAGTTTATATTTAGCTTATATATGCACAGAGACAGATGCGAGATGGTGTGGTGTCTTGGGGTTAAGTGTGTGTGGGTGTGTGTGTGTGTCAAATGTTGACATTTTCTACTACACATAATTGTGAAAACTGACCTCCTGAACTGAAAAGTTTCTCAATCAGAACTAAAGCGGCAGCCTTTATCCAGTATATTACAGCAGAAAGGCATTTTATTTTTATTTATTTATTTATTTATTGTCTGTCGATTTCAGCCAGCCTTTTCCAGACAGCGTCACGTGTCGTGTAGAGTGTTTGAGCCATGACTGAACGCCACATTACGGTTTGCATCATCAGAGAATGTTCAGTGTTGGAGTAATGGGGTTAAAGGAAACAGACCCGCCCGAGTAACAGGAAACTGCTGAAACGGAAGCTTTCGTTTTTTTGGGAAAAATATTAGCAAGTGTTATGCAATTATTTATTGTCAGCAGTTGGTGGTACTATAACAAGATCCAGTCGACTTGCAATTTTGCAAGAAGTGTTGCAAAATTGCTGAACATTTATTCAGTACATTACAGCACAGTGGAACCCCCTAAATCTTGGAAGATTCCATCAGGATCTTTGAGGACATTTGTGTATCTTGAAAAACATGGCCGCCATTGTCCAATCACTGTTCAGCAGCTATTAGACAAGCTTAATGAAGGCCAAGTATTTAGCTTTTTCTCTGAGGTTATATGTGGTTGTAGACTTTCACAGTATCAAGTAATAATTTTCATGCATGTCATTAAAGGCCCTGAAGTGCTTGAATCCCCATAATTGCTGCTTGCAGCTCTTTGTGTGCTGTGATTGGTGTAAACTCCGTGTTCTCTTTATCACATTACTGCAGAGCTGAAAACAGATGTTAAGTGGGCTTCAACAGTAATTCCTGTTATACTCATTTTATAATTGCTAACAGTAATACCTCTAACAATGTGCTTAGTAATTCCTAATTAAACTGAGAACTGAACCTGGTTTCAGTAAGGGTTCTGCTTTGACTCGTTTGTTGTCCTGCATGTTAGCGTTCAGCCTCATCGCTTCACCCTGCATCAGCAATCTGTAGTTTATTCAGCTAGGAGGAAGCAGCGCTGACATGTTAATGCAGCAGGGAATTCTGGGAAAGCTAATCAGCCAATGACATGAGAGTCAGTAAACAAGAACAGTCAACAGGAACATGCTTAAATAAAGACACTTAAAGAAGTGCTGGGGGGCGGAGCTATGTAGATGATCGAGGGTTTTAATAAGTGAGAGTGAACTCGAGTATTTATATCTGCTAAAAACAGAAATGTGTGTCTCTCTCTCTCTCTCTCTCTCTCTCTGTGTTCCTGTCTCCTCCAGCTCGTCTCCAGCAGATGATCTCTGTGGTCTGGACGCCACGGCCCAAATAAAAACCCGTGTAGAAACATCACAGCTAGCGCCCGTGTCAGCGCCCTGTCAGAGACGTGAGTAACTCCCACACACCCTCACACACACAAGCATCACACACTTGACACTTTTACAATTTCAAATACTTTTTATAACTTTCGCGTTTCCTCAGTTTCAGTGCAGAGCCTTTTAAATGACAGGATTTGAATTTGATGTGTGAAAAGTGAAAGCAGCTTGTGACTCTGCTGTTTCTACACTACGTTATGCTACTGTTTAAGGCGAGACACTTCAGGTAGAAAACACTGACTGTTTCTGTCATCGATCCGATTTTAAAGTCAATTTCTTCTGTAACGCATCATCTCTTAAACTGTATTAATAACAATCTTAAAACTCAACAGAAACATGTTAACTTCACCGTTTCACGAGCACAGCAGCTCCGCCCACTTCACCATCACATCACATCATGTCTCTGAGAGCTTGTTTCCTCATGTCAGGCTATGTTTCATTACGCTGTACCAAAGGTTCTCAACCTTTTGTAACTAAAGCCCCCCCAAGCCTCCACTATCATGTGCCCCCCCCCAAATGTTGGAGGAGACCAGGTATAATGATTATATATAAAATATACCTAATCTAGAATCTGTTTTTGATAGATAGATGGAGAGAGAGATTTTTTTTGTACTTTAATTACTTTTCATAACTTATGATTTTATAAAAGTTATTTTAAAAAGTTATTTTAAAAATAACTTTATAGCACTGCCAGGCCGCCACTGTTGGTCTCCTGAGCAAGGCCCTTAACCCTCTCTACTCCAGGAGGCGCTGTATCATGGCTGACCCTGCGCTCTGACCCCAACTTCCTAACATACCGGGGTATGCGAAGAAAAGAATTTCACTGTATGTGATCAATAAAGTATCGTTATTATTATTATTATTATTATTATTAAAACTATATATAAGGGACAGGTATGGAGCATGAATGATATAAAATGTTTCTGAACATTGTAACTACTCTGAACGAGAGAACTAGGCTGTAATAACGTGGACTATTTTACATGTAAAACATGTTGCATTCTATCCGTCTTGTGTCCTAAAAACATTCGCATATGAATGATGTAAATTGGGAGGAAGGGCGCGTCTCGTTATCCATGACGGTGTTAAATCTCCGGCTGTCAGCCCCTCACTGAACAGAGCAGACAGAGAGAGGTGAGAGTGCAGCGGGAAAGCAGGACCTCGTGCTTGCAGGACATTTGGAAAGTGACGATAAGGTTTGCCCAAAAAGCCACTAGGCGCTTTTTTTCCTCAAAAAAAAGTGGCTAAGTTGGGAACACTGGTACTGCACTGACAGCTAGATGAAAGTCAGCTAAGCTCCGCCTCTCCCCAGGTAAAAGAAAATACAGAGGGAGAGAGAACGTGGGGTTTTTCATTCATACACATTCTATTTTGAAAAGCAATAAAAATACACCGAGAACCCAAACGATGCAATGTTTGTGTTTTTCTTGAAAAAAATTGCGCCCCCGCTTCCGATCTCTGCGCGATCAAAATTCTGCGCCCCCCTGGTTGGGAACCACTGCACTATACTGTACACACCAATTTCCTTTACAGACACTATAAACCACAATAACTAGATTTAACACTAACACTTTAAATCACAGTTTATTTTCTCTAAATCTTTTTTTTTTTAAATATTCACCACCAAAAATCTAGACCTCTGTTTCTAGCTGAGCAGCTTTCCTGGAATTTTACACAGTCATTCCTGTCTCTAATTAAAAATATATCGGTCCGTACAGGATTTCTGGAGTTCTTTTGTGATTGTTGCGGCCAAAAATGCGTGATTTTGAATTGTGAAATGCTGAATGAAATGCTGAATGATGAATTGGTAAAACTGCAGTTGCATGAAACTGGTGTGCGCGCTCTTTCACAGAGATGTTTGACGTCACACGACTCGTCTTGGCCCAAATCCACACAAAATCCGTGGAAGTATATTGCAAAGTTTGTGATTTTACATTCATGTCCTCGATCACAGCCTGATGTATCACAGAGGAGCTTCTCAAAATGTTGATTGTTGTTGGAGTTGTATTAAATTTTATACAGAAAAAATATAGAATTATTTTGTAGTATATAATATATAATTATGTGGTGTTTTCTTGATTACACAATAAATAAATAAATAAATGATTTTCCAACAAAATGTTTTGTAAAAGTCTCTCGAGTGCACTTTCACACTTTGTGCAGTCCCAAAATCTATAATAAAAAACTCTACAATATTAGGAGGCGCTTGCGATTTTTCAAACTGTCTGCAGCTTTGGGCTGAGACGCGTCATGTGACGTCATCACAACACGCTTTCAGCCAAACTGCCTTCAATTCACGTGCATCGAACATGAGTACAGCCGAAAGGTCTCATTTACCAGCACACACCTCTGTGAAAGCGCACGCAGAACTGTTTCCTGCCGCTGCAATTTCACCAATTCAAGTCGTTTTCCACAAAAAACGTGCAAATTGCATCGCGAATTAAAAACAAAAAAAAGCCTCAGCAAAATCAAGCGTTTTTGGCCACAACTCAGCGTAAAAACTCAGCGGGATCCTGTACAGATTGATAGTGAGATTTAATTGAACCTTTTCATTCGAACTGCATCTAAAGACTAAATTTTAATTATTGTTAATTAACCAAACTATTGTTTATGTGAAAATATGTATATTTAATTAGAGGAAGAGTTTATTCACTATTTATTTTAGCAAGTAGTTAAAAAGCTACTTGTAAGAAGGTCAGAGTCAGCTGGTGAAGATTATTTGTGATGTCTTTTGTTTTTTTTTTTTAAAAAACGCACGTGTTCTCCTGTGGTGTCTCGCCTGAACTGCGTTTCAGAAAGTTCAATCCCAGTGCTGCCGAGCTGCCACTGCTGGGCCCTTGAGCAAGGCCCTTAACCCTCGACTGCTCAGTCGTATAAATGAGATAAGTGTACGTCTCTCTGGATAAGGGCGTCTGCTAAATGCTGTAATGTAATGTAAGGATGTTTGGAGGATTTCTGAGCTGAACTGTGCTGATGATACCGTGTGCATACTGTTTTATTCAATTATTAGCTGACGTG